>NW_016157242.1:139103-213914 GCF_001687245.7 Rhagoletis zephyria
CGCTGCTACCATTTAGTAGGGCGGAAAAGTAGTCCCTCCATAATTTAAGTAGGCTCTGGACATCGGTTACTAGGTCGCCATTATTGTTCTTACAGGAGTACGCCCTGGTCTTGAAACCTTCCGTAAGTCGCCTAAATTCTCTGGTAAAATTTTCGGGCATTCTTCCTGTCGGCCAGCATTTCAAGCTCTTCGCACTCACGTATTTCGGCCTCTCTCTTCTTATGGCGGCAAATACGTCTCGCTTCCCTTTTCGGATCCCTATAGCGGTCCCACATAGCTCGCGTTGCGCCCGATCGCAGCGTGGCCCTGTAGGCGGCATCTTTTTTCTCTGCAGCTTCCTGACACTCCTCATCCTACCAGTTGTTCTTTCGGGCTCGCTGAAATCCGACTACTTCTTCGGCGGCGGTACTTAATGAGCGGGAAATGTGGTACCACTGCTCGCAGGGGCGCAGGAATATATTTTGGGAGGGGTTTATACTTCTGAAAATTCGCTTCAGATAAAATGATCATTAAAGTACATTTATGCAAGTTTTATGTACAGTATGTAATAAATAAATAAATTTTTTGAAGTTTCATAAAGTGAATTTATTTACATAAAATTAGCAAAAAACTCAAACATTTGTAACCGACTTCGAAAAAGGGGGTAGGTTATCAATTCGTCGGAATAGTATGCTAACGCATAACTTTGGACCACGTGAACCGATTTCAATAATTCTTTTTTTTTTATCGGAAAGATGGTACCTCAAGGGTCTTCCCGTAATTTGAAATTACTTGTTTAATATAAAGTTCTATAAACACAAGATGCGCTCAACTTGCAAAAGTAATAAAAAAAAATAAAAAAATAGTTTTAATGTTCATTTTCCTCGAAATCTGGTTTCTGGTTTTCGAATGAGATGGTGATTTTTTACGATTGCCTAATTTTTTTANGGGCTCAGTAAGTGAGTATTCATTGCATATTTTTAGGTTTCATTCCGTCTATCACAACATGATCGATTTGGTTTCTCGTTTTTCGATCCGGAGACAGCCACGTAGCTTGATGGATCTTTTTATGCTTGAACCTAGTACTGCATACTACCATGTTTCGGGCCCCGGCGAAGTCGATCAGCCTCAATCCGTTGTCGGACGTTTCGTCNAACATGATCGATTTGGTTTCTCGTTTTTCGATCCGGAGACAGCCAGGTAGCTTGATGGATCTTTTTATGCTTGAACCTAGTACTGCATACTACCATGTTTCGGGCCCCGGCGAAGTCGATCAACCTCAATCCGTTGTCGGACGTTTCGTCGTGGAGGCTGAATTTTCCGACGGTGGTTCCAAAGATCCCTTCNCACGATTTTGATATCATGACGGGGGCAGCGCTCGTACGTGCGCTTCAGGCGCTCATAGAAGAGATCCTTGGATGCCTCATCCTTCTCCTCCGTCGGGGCATGGGCGCAGATGAGCGAGATGTTGAAGAATATCGCTTTGATGCGGATTGTGGCTAGACGCTCGTCCACCGGGGTGAACGACAGTACCCGGATATTTTGCAACTAAAATTATTACAAGGGAAATAGTGAAATTTCAAATAAAAAATGGATTTTCATTTAACACAATTATCTATGCAACTTGGTCAAAATTCAAGAATATTCGCCCCTTTTACGTTGATGTAAGTGTAACATGTCTGTGAATTGTACTATTTTTGATCTCAACAACAAAAAACTGATTTTGGACTTGAACGGTTGTCGAACTCACCGATTCAATGCAAATCTAATGTATATTTTTTGATTCTTATGACGAGAAAAATATTCCCGATCAAAAACAAAATTGCGCGCCAAAACTTAGCCACCAGAAAGTGTCAAAATGGCGTAAGTTGCAAGTTTTTACTACCTTTGCTTTCAATAACTTTTACTGATAATTTTCTCTTCCTCTCAATTTTACTCTTTTTTTCTTGCACGCTCTAACTAAAGGTACTTACTAGTACTGTTTTTAAATTAACCTATTGTAAATAACACTACTCAACAATTTTTGATCAACCTTAACCACCAAGAATGAGATAAAACTTTTCCAATGTACAATTAGAATCTAGTGTTAGGGCAAAAAAAAGTTAGCCACCCCATGCTACAGAGAATTTTACTACAAAATTTTTAAGCTTACTACCCCATCAATTGGATGTATTTCCGAATTTTTAAATCTAGTTTTATAGAAAGTCCACAACTTAAAATTTTCTTATACGTAAGACTTTTGAGTAAAACTTTATAAAAATTGTTATAAATTAAATTTAGTTTTTCTAAAATTTTATTAAAAAACAGCGTTTAACATTCTTGTGTGCATTCTTTACACACGTATGTAGAATCACAAACAATTAAGTGATATGATAGGCTCAAAGCTGATTTAAAAAAGGTTTGCATATGCTTGATAAGAAAAAGGTTATTTTAATATTGTAATTCACGAAATTTTACCCTTCAAATTATTGTGAGAATGAAATATGGACAACAGAGTACACTAATTTGAAGAAAACTAGGTATTAACCCGTTGGTATCAGTACTCAAAAGTACTCAGTACTCACAAAAGATCTCGAAAATACTCGGAACTTAAAATAACTCGAAAGTACTCAGTGCTCACAAAAGAACTCAAAAGTACTCAGAACTTAAAATATATCGAAAGTTCTCAGTACTTAAAAAACTCTGTTCCAATCTTCACTTTGATACATGCAATCAGGATTGATTAAAATTAAGTGACGAATAGATATTTAAAAGGACTGAGATTTATTTATATTTACTGGTATTCTGAAACGATTCTACTCAGTTGGAAGTTTCAGTAGTTTTCAAGTACAAGACTTGTACCCAGTAAAGTAAGCCATTCATCTGGGGTAATTTGGGATTAATGTTTTAATCTGAAGAAAGTTCTGCCACCTTATGAGATTTCTGCACTAAGCATTACGAACATGTGTACATATATTTAAAGAAAGTACTCAGTACTCTCAAAAATACCCGATCCTTAAAACTATCGATACTAAAGAGCTCGATCCTCAAAAGTACTCGATCTTTCCCAACACTAATTAAAATGTTTTCCAATGCAAGTATATGTCTCTCGAAATTCAACATAATAGTAGGGGAGCCCAAGAGGGGATTCGGGGATTTACATCCTGCATCCTGTTGAGTACCTCTGCCAAATCTAAGCCATCTGTGTAGAGCCGCGCGCATAGGACAGCTGATCGTAATAGTAAAAAAAATGATAGGTGGATTTACTCGCGCGTCAGATTAAGAAATGGTGTGTTAATTACATGCTGGAAAGTGTGCATTTCAATAATCTGACGATTTGAGCGTGACGCAAGCTTGTAAAAAAGAACGTTACCTTGACATTATCGGCCGCGGTCAATTATTTTTTTTTGTTATTATGAAGCAAACAGCTGAAGGATAGGACGATTTCTACATGCCGGAGTAACGAAAATAGTCAGTAGTTTATTTTTTAAAACTACTACAGATTTTCTACGAAATTTGTTATTTTTGGATTTATTTGCTGTTTTCCGATCATATTATTTGTCATAATCATATGACTGTAAGTATTCCCAGCGGACCAAATGTTCGCAAATGATACCAGTAGCGAGTGAAATGTGAGAATCAGCCCAAACAAACTCTCGCTAAAGGCTCGTGTGTTGCTCCGCTGTATATGTACATAAGTATGTGCATTTGCGAATCAAAACCTTTATCTAAATTTCAGCTGGCCGATGAAATTAGATATATGTAATTAAGTACGTCTACGATTACGATTACTTTAATCCCAGTTTAAAAATAGTTTTAATTAGGATTGAAATAATCGTAAATCGAAGGAGTATTAGAATAAAATTATATTGAGAAAACTTAGTAGCACATGATGTAACTTTTAGCTCAACAAATATCAGTTAAAAATTACTTTTTTTAACTTATGTATGGGAATTTTACTCTATCTTAGCTAAAATCCCTAAACATAAGAATTTGTATGTAAGAAAAACACGCATTTATGTTTACTTATACATGAAAAAAATTGTAACTCCGCTCCTTTCTTTGTGACTCTGTATATTGTATCTTAGTATAGTAGCACGCAATCATGCGCGATCAAAGCACTCGTGGTGTTACATGAAGTATAACCTTTGAAATTTTACTAACTAAATTTTGTGTGTGGAAATGGTTTTTGTGTGTTTTGTGGATCAAATTTTTGTTTGGACTATTCTAGGAGATTCAGGTATAATACCTTGTAAATTCTATAATAACACACTTTTAATTTAAAATGTAAAAAATATTGTCAATTACTTCTTGTTACAGATGGGAAAAATGTAGAAGAAATTGACGAGCAAGTCGAACCGGACTTAATGTATGATGTTAGTTGCACCGATAAAATAATATATGTTTGGTTGACTGTGCATCTCAGAAACGAAATTATTATTTTAAACCGTCAGATTAAGAAAACCCCCCAGATAGTCAGATTATGGAACAGCACCATCGAGATGGGCCTTCTGTATGAAAATTTGACGCGCTCGAGTAAATCCAAATGGCGATTTTTTTTGCATCTTCAAGAAGATGCCACGAGCTTGCGCCACATCTGTCACTATCAATATCTGACGCGCTCGAGTAAATCCATGTAACTGTTTTTTTTTTTTACATTTTTGGAAGCCTGTAGATCCTTCACCCACCGCTGGAAGGAAAAACATCCCAGGACCTTTTTTTCTTCCCATCGTATAATCTTCAAAATCCAATAGGACAAAATGACGCTCGAGTAAATCCCCTACTACAAGAGAGATGAACAGGGTGAAAGATTTAATACTAGTGAACAAATTTAAAAATAAATAAGAATACTGCGCGATTTTAACACGAATAGTCAGCAATGTGGGTGCTTTTAACTACATACTTTTTTGTATTTCGCTGGGTTTGTTTAAAGCAGTCATGCCCAACGTCGGCAGAACTCCATAAGCAAGTGCCCTGCGCTGGCAGAATTCCATATGCAAGTGCCCTGCGCTGGGCATGACTGGTTTAAAGCATTATTGTCCAACAATAGTCTTCTATCATATCCTTGTTCTAAAACCTCTTAAATTTGTCCGCCAAGTTAAATTAGAATGCACTTATTTCATATAATTATATTTTAGGCTTTGATATAATTCCAACTTATGACATGGGAATGGATAAATTTACCAACAAATCTAAAGAAGTTTCAATATTATTATTGAGCTTTGTACCACGATTATGTTTTTTAAGGAAAAATGGAAAAAGCAAAAAAGTCTAAGCGGTAGAAGTTATAACTTCAGCAGCGATTGAACCCGCATCATCGATGCGCAAAGTCAGAAGCGCTAACCACTGAGCTATGCCCACCCCGTTAATTCTTGTTTCTAATAGAGTCTGACTGGTTCCTGATTTTTGTCCGATGCCGATGCCGATTAATCGGCCGGAGGCAAACAATCGGCCGATACCGATGCCAATGCCGATTCCTTAAAAAAAAACTACCTGAATATTTTTATTTATTTATTTTATACTAAAACAATAATCATCCAAGAATATATTCACATCTTTGTGTACATACATAAATATGTTTTAAAAGTTATATATCGCTTATACATATCATTACAATACTTTGTTCCATTGTTTTTTTCTTATTCAATGTAAAATAAATAGTTCATTCGAAATTACATTTCCTAGTTGTACTCATAGTAGTAAAAATATGCAGCTTCTGTCTGTGTTTTCAATACAATTTGTTAACAAACAGTAACCGTAGATTTTAAAATAATGATGAAAGTATTGCTGCAACGTAAATAATTTAACAATCCAGTGAAAAGAACCCGAAAGATTCAGGAGTTCAGCGATTAATTCAAAGATAATCGTAACAATACATACAGTGACGAAAATATAAATACGGAAGAAACATTTTAGCATTCTTTGGCTACCTCCCTTTCGTTTTTTTAATGTTTATTACTTTTTTATGAAAGTGTAGCTCGTTATCTAACAAAAACCATGTAAGCAAAAATTTCAAACTTTGTACAAAAATTAGCAAAATTCGACAACTTTTTAATTAGATTTTCCAGAAGCATTCCGAATATGCAGTCCATTCAATTTTGTTATACGAAGTGCAATTTTTGGCAACTTTTTTGTGGAAGGTGTTGCTGATTTTCTCCATAAAAAAAAATTTCGTACATACTTTGTATCGAAGATGCGTGAACAACAAACTGCCAAAAATCAACGATAAGACCTTTATTATACTAAAATTAAAAAAAAAAACTGTATACTCAAAAGAGTTCTATAAAATCTAATTCAGCAGTTTCAATCTTTGATAAACATTTGTTAAAATTTGTCGAAATTTTATAAATGTTCTGCAAAGTTTGAAATTTTGATTTACAGGGATTTGTTTAGATAGTAAGCTATGTTTTCATAAAGAAAATAATTAACATTTTTTAAACAAAGAAAAATAGCCAAAACTTGCTAAATGTGTCTTCCCTATTTACATTCTCGCCACTGTACATCATAAAATCGAAACATGAGAACACACTTATGACAGGAGGACTCAGATGCATTAATATTTTAAGAGTTAAAGGAATTAAAAAGTAAAAAATAAATAACATGGAACGAAGTGCGAAAAAAGTAAAAATAATCGGCTAAGAATCGGCCAAAAACGGCCGATGCCGATGCCAATTCTTTTGGCCGATACTAGCCGACGCCGATGTCGATTAATCGATCGGACTCAGTTTCTAATCTATTTCGTTATTCTACCTCCTACTATCAAGTGCAGCTGATTTGCCGGAGGAGTGCTTACCTTTTCAATGATACCTTGGAAAAAAATATGTGTTGGAAAGAAGCTGAGTTATTCCAATTTTCATGGCAACTGTATTAAGAAATTTTCATAAAATTGCGTTAAAAATAGTTTAAATATGTATGCCTGGAATTTTTGAAAAAGTGACGTGAAGTTAAAGTCTCTACGATCAGCAGAACCCGACATATAACGATTTCAAGAACTACATGATTAGTCAAAATCACGACAAAATGCAAAGTTTGACAGATCATATCTCCGAAGAAAAAAAGGAAAAAATTCCTCGAACACGTGTTAGCTTACGTCATGTATAAAACCCACAAAAAAAATTTAAAGCGAATCGGAGACTTAAAAAAGAATGGCTCATATACATCAACGCTCACCGTGTAATAAAAAAAACTTACGCTTACGCTTAGCTCTATACAAGTTTTAAGTGCATATACGTATGCGTGTACAAAAAACACGCCTATTGTTGTTGAGATTTGTACCACGTTTATCTTTATTAGGAAAAATGAAAAACTTAACAAAGCCTAATCGTGGTAAAAAGCTCAATAACAATATTAAAAATAAACAACTATTTCTATTATGTGAGGCCATTTCTGGACGGAAACTTTGCAATTTAATTTTTTCTGTAAAAAAAGACGTTTTTAAATACATTTTCAACGCAGTCTATCTCACGATTAACCGCAAGTTGAGATGAAATATTTTGGTGGATATCATGAAATAGATACAGTTTTATGATGTCAATGATAACCAGGGTTAGCAAAAATATGCCAGAAAAACCTGAAATTATGCGCTATAAAAAGCTCGATAAATCAGCAAAATATGCTATTAAATATGCTAAATCAAATATCTCGGAATTATATATATATTAGCAGCTTCGGGCTTCCGCAGAAGCTGGAAGGATTGCTAAACCCTCAGAGGGAAAGCAAGCCTCCAGGGATGCCGGTGACTCTATAGCCCATGAAGGAAGATCGAAGCCGGCGGAAAAGCTGCATAAGGCCCCCTCCCCCATGTCCATCCAGGGTACACTGAAATCGCAAGGTGAAGTGGTTGAGCACAAGTCCTCCACTTGCAGAGGACCACTCCCGCGAGTAAATCCTCGACGACCGGGGCAAATGATCTCGATCTGCGCCCGGCTGCTCCATTGCAGCAAACAGAATTTCGCCTTCCGTCAGGGCCCAGGGTGACCGAAGGACAGCCCCTAAGGTCATTCAAAGACTGGGGGTCATCCCTCATGGCCAACTGACAGAGGAGCAAAAAGCCTCTCTCAAGTGGGCCATGGGATTCTTCGCCGCCAGCGACAAGCGATCCTCCGGCAAAGGCGGGAAGGACAAACCACCAGCTCGGGAAGACCTAAGGAAGGACCTTCCCTCCAAGAGAGCGATCTCAGGACGACACCTCGACTGGTTCCAAGAGGCATAGGGCTTCCTCCCCCTCTAACCGTCTATCCATGGCCGTACCCAACACGAAGCCGTTCAGTGAAGCCGCCAAAGAGCACCTTATGCTGGAGGTGTTAGACAAGGGTCATCCGGGCTGCCACAGTATCACGGACAATTGGAAGTCCGTCCTGATGGGTTTATGCAGGGTATATAAAGGGATACTTCAGAAGTACCCCGGCCCTGCACCAATCGTCCGGGTTGGCGGATGGCATCAAGGGCGAGTTAAACTTGTAGCGTGCGTCGATGAGCGCGCGGTCCGGCTCTATAAGGAAGCTATCTCCACGGTTGGACAGCTTTGGCCCGGGGCAGACTTGCCGCTTACAGGCCGCGCGCCTGAGTCCCAACTGAGCCGTCAAAACCGGAGGAGATACTCGAGTTTATCCGACTGGGCAAGGAAGGACTGCCCACCAGCGATTGGAGGATAGTCCGAGTTGGCGAGATCAAGGGGAATCAGTGTTTTGATGGCTTTGTCATCACAGTAAAAACCCACCAGAGAGCGGATAAGCAAGGGGAGGAGACGGGTTTCGAGCGGACCCGCTTCTTCAGACATCCTTCCCGAGTTAGGGGCCAACAAAACAGGCAACGCCTCGAGCGGACCTGCGGCTCCAGAGTCGACATCGGTGGCAGGCAGTGCGGGGTACACAGGAAACACCATGAGTGGACCTGTGGACCCACCAACGAGTGTATCCGATACCGCGACGGATACTGAGAGCGGCACGGGCTCAGTATCTGCCTACGTAAGGTCGGTCTACAGTCGGTGTCTGGGAACCGAACTGGAGAAGGATCACAATGACATCACAGTCATTGCCGCCGCCGAGCGGAGGGCGCTAGAAGCAATGCACATAGCCGATTCTGAGGATGGTGCAGATCTTACAAATTAATCTGCACCACTCCAAGGCAGCCTCGGCTGCTCTCCTTCTTCGCCTCAGGGATAAAGCTGAGGACTTGTGGCTAAACGAGTATAGCCCAACGAGTCACATTGCATTTTACATGTATTTATACTTATTTATCATCATGTATTTGAATTCACTGTCATTGTATTGCCGCATTTCTCATGTTTAAAGTAAAATCATATTGAATTGTAATGAAATGTAATCAGAAAAGTTGTAATTGAATTGAATTATAATCGAACACCCTTAATTTTAGAATTGAATTGAATTTTACAGAAACAGACCTAAGAAAGGCAGCTGGCAATGTCAAGATCGATAAGACAGACTAAGAATGACAGTGTAGGAAGATAGAAAAAAATTGACGTTTGTAAAAAGTTTTTCGGGCAGATTTTTGCAAAACCCACAATCGTTCGCGCGCATTTTTTAGCTAATCCGCCACAAGCCTCGCTTTTGTATATCTACCTACGCATCTTTATAAATTGAATAAACCCTCGCATTAGTTAAGTACCGAGTGTGTTTCATTTCACCTTTCATCGGTCGGAAAGAGCCTGCTTGACGCGCTATTAGCGATTTCAGCGCGGAACAAAATCAGCATCCGGTGTCCGCAAGTTTGACCACAGCGTAGCTGCCGCCCACCGCAATCAACTCCACCGTCGCCCAGCATCCCAGGATCCCCGGGGCTTAAACACTGGTCCTTCTTCGCCCATTAAGAGCCAGCACCGTGGGACCACACAAAAAAAAAGTATCCCAATTAAACCGTAAGTAAGAATTGCTGAATTGCTTACTAACCCATTTCACACATTAAAGACTTCTACAAGTAAAAGCTAGAAAATCGCATAAAAATCATTTTTCGATATTTCAAAGAAAATTTTAACAAAACGGTGCTCTCATCCCGTTACAGAAAGAAAATTTCAATACAATCATGTATATTAATTTCCCGCAAAAAAGTAAACGGTTCGCGATTAGCCACTATATAATACCTATATAAAACATACATACATACACAGCACTCGTGGTTACTTATTCTTTCCTTCTGCTTCGCAAAAGTAAAAGAATAACTAACTACTGTGTATATGTACGTAGATATGTACACGCAGTGCATATTTATGCGAACTCCCGCTCGGAAAATTGAGATAAAATCCAGTCCCACAGAAATAAATGTGAATCTGCTTCACGCAGAAGACTCAATTACCGGTACAAAGTTACAATTAGGGGGTTCACAAGGTGTTGTATACTGTCGTACTGTTGTATGTTTAAGGAATTCGCAAGCTAACATAAAAGTTGTATTATGGAATTTCACACAATTAAAAAATTGTTGGTGGTGATTTGAAATCCTCTAAACATTTATTTAGCCGTTAAAAACTTTACAACATACAACAATACGACAAGTACGACACCTTGTGAACCACCCAAATATCAATATAAAATACAATTAAATAATTACTTGGCAAGTTTCCCTTTGAGAACACTATTAGTATACATACTAACCGAATCTCAAGTACTAGAAGCTATGCACACATACACTCTTTCACAATTGTATATGTACATATTTACATACAGACCATTAGTGCGGTACACACATAATTATTCTTACATTACATTAGAGTACATAGGTATGTCAAAGCAGAACCTCGTACATACAGTCCACTGCTAATTTAAATAAATAATCCTCCACATCGTTGGCACGCACCATACAAATGTATATGTGTATATGTATATGTATAAAATACAGTGATTTCCCCATATTCCTCCTATATATTAAAATCAAATTCCCTCAAAATTAAAAGTAAATAAGCTCATATAAGCTACGAATTTCAGCTGCCATTTACTTGAAAATTTATCCCACACATACATATATACATAAATACAGTGGTGCAAAATAAGCCCTCCCATAAATAAATAATATTGCATATACATATATGTACACAGTGCAGTGCGGGGCGGTGAAAATCGATTATTGAAGTAGCGCAATTTTTTTAAAAACGCGAAGCATTATTGGCTTCTCACGTTGAAGGGTGCGGATATCGGACGGCCGATCGAAATATTTAACCCAAAGGGCAAAATCTTTCCGAAACTTCTGACATTTCCATTCGCGGAAGGCTACACTCATCTCTCAAACTCTCTGTACCCCCCTCTCTCTCGGTCCAACAACCTATTAGTAAAGTCGATAATCACAATCGAATCTGTAGTTTACTGAAACTGAAGATTATACGAATAAAGTTCTCACTTAATGCTACCCCTCCCCAATAGCAGCGATAAAGCAAAAAGCCCGAAAATGAGTGGTGATGAGAAGCAACAAGGAATTTCCACCGAAACTCAGCGCGGTACGCGCTCAGGCGGAAGGTCTAATAAGAAACCCAAACAGTCAGTCGTAGGACCTAAAAACTCATCTTTGAGATACACAATTTAATGGATTACTGTATCCGATTCAGTACAACGCAAATCCAAGACAATACTGAGTCTGCACTAAGAATTAAAGACAAAAACATTGATAATTTTTTGAATCGAGTCCAGAGCGCATATGATTTAGTAGTAGAGACTGAGACAGGTATGAAGATACGAAAGCCCAGATTGGTGATCAACTGCTGCTTCTCAATCAAGCAAGCAATAGCAAGCCAGTATTTCTCAAACCCAAGAAAACTCTAGTTTCGGCTTAAAGGTCCCGCCGTGCGATACGGAAACATTTTGTGGGGTTATGAGCAATGGCCGTCTTTTCGTGACGTGTTCACGGCGGTATACATTAACCACCCAAAACTCACATAAGCCCAGAAATTGTACCATCTCCGGTACAAAACTCAAGGCAAAGCCAGCCAAATAGTGCAACAATTCCCACTGAGCGATGACAATTTTGATCTGGCATGGGAAGCTTTACGGTCTCGCTATGAGAATAAAAGAGTATTAGTTGACAACCAAATACGTATTCTCATGAATTTAAAGGCTATTCAAGTGGAGAACAGTGAAGATATTCAAAAACTCCAATCATCAGTGAATAAGTGTCTCCAAATTCTCGCCACCCAACAAGTCTCCACAGAGAGCTGGGACCCCAAAATAATTTACCTCGTTACCTCAAAACTTCCTGAGAACATAGTGGCCCTGTGGGAGCAATCTCTCAGCTCTAAGAAAGACCTCCCGAACTGGTCCCAAATGAACCAGTTCCTAATCACTCGATATGAGGTGGTCGAAAGAGTTGATCAATGGCGCCCAGCCAAATCAAGACCCAATCTCCAAAACTCCAGGTTATTTAGAACCCCTCAAACCCACAACAGGCCCCCTTTCAAAACCTCACACTTTCAACAGTCCCATAATAAATCATCTTCACAGATCCAATCGCATGTGACAGAACAGCGTACGATGCATAAATGCCCCAAGTGTAGAGATTCCTCGCACTCATTGTGGAACTGCCAGAGATTCCGTAAGTTGTCGGTTCAAGATCGTAGAAAATTTGTAAGAGAAAACAACATGTGATTTAACTGCCTCTCTCAGTCACATTATCTGAAAGATTGTCCAAGTACTCAAACCTGCTCCAATTGTCGAGAAAAACGCAACTCAGTGCTTAACTATAGCACAGCCCCTCCGCCAAAAAGGCAAGACTCTCGAGAACAAAGGACTACATCGCAGGTAGCGATGACTGATTCCCCGAACCCCAACCTGTAAGTCCCACAAGAAACGGAAGAACAAGATAATTTACCATCAAGTTCTAATGGAACCAGAGTACAATCGTACTACTCTGAAAATGAGAGCAAAGTCCTTCTCACTACAGCCATAGTCTCAGTAGAACAGAAAGGAGAACTCTTTAAACTCCGAGCTCTCATCGATCAGGGCTCAGAACGGAGCTTCATTTCTTCTACGGCCCAAAACAAACTGAGACTACCATGTCAAAGCTCGAACTTTGAGATCTCCGGCATGGGTGGGACAGTAGTTCAGACCTCGAACAGAATCTGCTCTCTGGTCTTAGTATCCTCCGACTTCACTACGAAAGTCACCGCTCAAGCAATTGTGCTACCTCAATTGACCAAAATACTCCCAAGATTCCAGCCAACTCGCGAACAACGCGGGGAGTGGTCTCCCATTCAGCTGGCAGACCCCATTTGTCACTCCCCATCTCAAATCGACCTAGTGATAGGCAGCGATCTCACCCCACAAATCATGCTTGAAGGTATTGAGCATATCTCAAAAAATCTGTTAGCACAAAAGACGATTTTTGGCTGGATTTTGAGCGGTCAAATGCCTAATAAAGTGGTGTCTTTCTCCACTCAAGTGGAACAAAACTCAAATCAACTTCTGGAATCTCAACTGCGAAAGTTCTGGGAGGTAGAGGAAGTTCCGACCCCCAATCTGACGAATCCTGAAGATAAGCTATGTGAAGAGTTATACCTGTCAACTACATCGCGTACACCTGAAGGTCCCTACATAGTCCGGCTCCCATTCAAGCAAAGCTTCCCAAATGAAATCACCCTAGGTCAATCTCGCACCACAGCTCTCCAGCAATTTTTCGGTATGGGGAGAAGTCTTCAAAAAAAAGGCGACCTAAAACCCCTGTATGATAATGTCTTAGGGGAATATCGCACCCTAAATCATATGGAAGAAACAACTTCCTACGAAAAATCCTCAGAAGGAAAATATTATTCCTTCTATCTCCCCACCACGCGGTTGTCAAACCCGAGAAAAGAACCACCAAGGTACGTGTCGTATTTAATGCATCACGGAGATCAAGTCCCGGACTCTCTCTTAATGATGTTTTCCCCAACCGGACCAACACTTCAACCCGATCTGATGCTATTAATCCTCAAAGGGCACACGTATCAGTTTGTGTTCAATGGCGATGTAGAAAAAATGTATCGTCAGATACTTTTACATAAAGACCACCAGAATTACCAGAGAATTGTANCATCTTTCTCTTTGACACCATGTCTGAAATCCCACGTGATCTGTCAAATACTAATGCATGAAAATCCTAACCTCAAAAAAATCACCCGTTATTTAGATCATCTCCAAGCAGCCCCATTCGAGACTACAGGTTAAGAACCGTGAAATTCGGTGTAAATTGCGCACCATTTCTTGCAATACGCACTCTTCACCAACTCTCCGATGATGTAAAAATAACATATCCCTTGGCGGTGCCAATACTAAAAACCGAAACGACATACTTTCAGGAGGTCATGACCTCATCTCAGCAACTAAATCTCTCTCCCAAGTCATTCAAGCTCTAAACTCCGCTGGCTTTCCCTTAAAAAAGATCACGGCGAACCATCCTGATTTGCTCAAAGACATATAAAAGGAGGACTTGCTTGATAGCAACTTTCTCGAATTCGAAAAAGCAAGTACCACTAAAACCCTCGGGATTCAATGGAATGCCATTACTGACTCCTTCTCTTACACCATTGAATCCATCTCAGCCTCGTCAGCGAGCACCAAGAGACAAATTCTCTCTTCGGTCGCAAAACTTTTCGACCCCGCAGGATGGCTCTCGCCAATAATGATTCAAGCCAAAGTCCTCTTACAAGAGCTATGGCTCGATGGAACTGACTGGGATGAGCAAGTCAAACCCTTCCGTCTCCATAAATAGTTGCAGTTTGCGAACAATTTAGAATCCATCTCGGCCATCCAAATACCCCGATGGGTCAATTATGTTCCCGGCCAGCAAGTGGAGCTACATGGATTCTGCGACACTTCAGAAAAAGCTTATTGCGCAACCCTATATGTCCGAACCACACAAGGTGAAAGAGTCTCTTCTCACCTGCTAGTGTCCAAAGGCAAAGTTGCGCCTCTCAGAACCATCAGCCTACCTCGCCTCGAATTATGTGGTGCTCTCCTTCTAGCTAAATTGGTCTCAGCTATCCAATCGCAACTTGGTTTCTCGGATCGAAAACTTACCATGTGGTCAGATACGGAAATCGTCCTGGCCTGGCTGGAAAAACCGCCCCACGCCTGGAAAACCTACGTCTCGAAGCGCACAGCGAAAATCATTGATTTGGTAGGAAATTCGACTTGGAGGCATGTACGCAGCAGCGAAAATCCCGCGGACATGAGAACAAGAGGATGCAAACCCCTCGACTTAGCCTCCTCTTCTCTGTGATGGCATGGGCCCGAATGGCTAACCCAACCACCCGACACCTTTCACGCTGCCGAAGATGATACCGACATTTTAGATCGCTTCTCGTCCTTTCCCGCATGCTTAAAGTTATGACATATGTCTTCAAGTTTTTAGATCGCTTAAAGAGCCGAAATCAATCCGCACAGGGTCCTCTCCCATTGTCCCTATCGCACAATGATTTCCGCTCTACCAAACGTCGTCTCATTGCCTTAACACAAAACCGTTACTTCTCCCGCGAAATTTCATGCTTATCGCAGCCAGTGCCAATCGCTAAGAAAGGCCCATTAATAGTTCTCAACCCCTTTCTAGACAAATGTGGGTAGCTCCGGGTCAATGGTAGTTTGGCCCACTCCACTCTTAGCTATAATGAGCGTCATCCCCTCATTATACCTGAAAGATCTCGATTTGCTGCTCTCTATCTTCGTTTTCTCCACGGGCTCCTCTTACACGCAGAAATTCGGCTCATGCAGCAAATGATAAGGCAGGAATTCTACATTCCCCGACTCAAGCCTCTTTTAAAAAGGTGCATTTTTCAATGTGCTCTCAAATCATGGCGGGGTTGCCACCAGAGCGTTGCACTTACGCTCCGCCTTTCACCACACCCGGTGTAGATTTTGCTGGGTCTTTTCAAGTAAAAGCCTCTATGCTAAGGTCCTCCACCATTGCGAAAGGCTATGTGGCCGTACTTGTGTGTTTCACAACAAAGGCGGTTCACCTTGAGCTGTGCTCTGATTTAACAACAAACGCATTTCTCGCCGCGTTTGACCGTTTTGTTAGGCGTCGAGGCTATCCAGCAAGAATGATGAGCTACAATGGCACTACTTTAATTGGAGCCAAAAGAGCAACAGAGAAGGAATTCTATAGATTCCTGCAAGAAGTAACTCAAAACATCGTCAAACAATACTCTCCCCAAGGCATTGATTGGAGATTTATTATGGGAATCCGCCGTCAAACGCTTCAAGTTACATCTCAAACGAACGAATGGAGCACATAAATTCAGGTTTGAAGAATTCACCACTCTTTTAGTTAGGATCGAAGCGGTATTAAATTCCCGTCCCATCTCCGCTCTCTCCCAAGATCCAACAGAGTTCACGGCCCTCACCCCTGGCCATTTCCTAAGGGGAACTGCCCTCTTGTCTCTTCCGGAAGTAGATCATAGCAATTTATCTCTCCTCAATAGGTGGGAAATAGTTAAAGTTATACACCATCAATTCAGCCGCCGTTGGAGAGAAGATTATCTCAAAGACTTTGAGAAACGTTATAGGTGGAAAGACACTAAAGTTTCACCGAAAGCTGGAGAATGCGTCCTCATTATAGATGATACGTTGCCGCCCACTGAGTGGCGTCTTGGACGCATCGAAACAACCTATCCCGGTCCAGATGGACATATTCGCGTAGTTGACGTACGCACCAAAGCCGGCATACTCACTCGGTCGATTCTAAAGCTATGCCCTTTTTTTTATAACAGTTACTTGACAGGCAATACACGTATATGCTTATCCCTCTGTCTTATTAACAAGTGTTTAACACCCCACTATTAACCTACTCGAAAAACCCCTATTTGCAGATGGAGATTGATATCCCTCAGCCCGCATCACGCTCATCGTTGACGGCAAGGGCGCTCCCGCCTGTAAGTGAACCTGTACGCGCCACAGAGACCGCCGCGGAACAACTTTCCCTGGACGACACGCCCGTATCTAACTTCCTGCAATGCCGTCTATATACGTGCCACCACGCTCTCCGAGTATGCAGCGTTTTCCGGGCCCTACAGACCCATCAGAGGTTTACCTTCGCGCGCGGGCACCGATGTTGCACGAATTGCCTCGCGCTCTCACACCGGACCGTTGACTGTTCCTCCAATGGGAACTGCCCAACGTGTGGACAGTTCCACCATACGCTTCTGCACCGCAGCGAGGCCAACGCATCTAGTCGCCGTACCATGCACTCAACACAGCGTCCAAAGGGAGTCCCTCGTACAACGAACACATTTATTCAGTTTCAAGGCAATCACCGCGCTACCATTAATAGTCCTCATTCTCGCCGCTCTGTAACGCAGAACACACGCTCCGTTCAACGCAGGCACCACATCAGGGCAAGGCCACTAAGCTCTTGGTGCACGAAGCCATGCACACCCTCAAAGAGTTGAAGGATGTACTAGCCGTTTAGCGCGTCTAGGCGGGGCAGGATGGCTAAGCGAGTATAGCCCAACGAGGCACATTGCATTTTACATGTATTTATACTTATTTATCATCATGTATTTTGAATTCACTGTCATTTTATTGCTGCATTTCTTATGTTTAAAGTAGAATCGAATTGAATTGTAATGAAATGTAATCAGAAAAGTTGTAATTGAATTGAATTGTAATCGAACACCCTTAATTTTAGAATTGAATTGTACAGAAACAGACCTAAAAAAGGCAGCTGGCAATGTCAAGATCGATAAGGCAGACTAGGAATGACAGTGTAGGAAGATAGAAAAAAATTGACGTTTGTAATAAGTTTTTCGGGCAGATTTTTGCAAAACCCACAATCATTCGCGCGCATTTTTTAGCTAATCCGCCACAAGTCTCGCTTTTGTATATCTACCTACGCATCTTTATGAATTGAATAAACCCTCGCATTAGTTAAGTACCGAGTGTGTTTCATTTCACCTTTTATCGGTCGGAAAGAGCCTGCTTGACGCGGTAATTGCGATTTCAGCGCGGAACAAAATCAGCATCCGGTGTCCGCAAGTTTGAGACGCATCTTCTTGGGAGCACAATTCCCTCCACCAGTAAAGCCTGCAGCGACCACTCCATCGCCACCAACCACCACCGCTAACAGCTATACCACCGGAAATTCAACCTTCAACTACACCCGCCGCCATTCCATCGCCGACCACCAGCCTCCATCAGGCGCAGATCCGTCACCCGCAGCGAAACTTCCCCGCCAGCAGCTACAACCACAGCGTAGCTTCCGCCCACCGCAATCAACTCCACCGTCGCCCAGCATCCCAGGATCCTCGGGGCTTAAACATTTGATTCTAGTCCAAGAACCTTGGATCGTCAGAAACAAGTTTTGCGGACTGAACTCTGATGCCTACCAGATTGTAACAGCTCCAGTAATAGGTAGGATCAGAGCTTGCATTCTAATTAAAAAAGTATATTCTCATTTTTTACCCCGGTCATAATAGGGGCCGACTCTAATTCACATAACACGATCTGGGGATCAAGCGACACCAACTCCCGAGGTGAGTGTTTACTTGACTTTATTCTTTTATATAATCTTACTGTATGTAACCGTGGGAACGATCGCACCTTTGTGACCTCTGTTAGAAGGGAAGTGCTGGACATTACCCTTGTGTCGGTGTGATCGGTTTGTTCGATCGGATAAGGGACTGGCAGGTGTCCAAAGAACACTCTTTTTTTGACCACCTCTACATTAGTTTCAATCTCAGTTTGATCCTGCTCCTTTAACAGCATACAGGAACAGAAAGCGAACAGACTGGGCATAGTATAGAAATACGCTGTCGGCCTCTCTACGTAGATACGCTTCTCACGATAAGTCCTGCTGATCGTTGAGACCTGATGAAGCAAGTCTCTCGAATACAAAGGGTGTTTCTCTCGGTGAGCTGGACTCATCGTCAAAAATTTATGAAGCAGTGAACTTTGTGACAAATGCCTGTAATGCTGCTTTCAAAGCCTCAAATCCCAAGCACTCTCCCGAAGGGTAAAAAGAAACACCAGTGCTGGAATCCTGAGATTTTAGCACTGAGGAAAAACAGCAACAGGCTTTTCAATCACGCTAAGCGAACAGGTCATCGGCAACCCCACAAAGACGCACTGAAAGTTTTCAAAAAGGCCATAAAGAGGGCGTAACGCGAATCTTGGCAAAACTTCTGCAACAACATAGAAGAGAACTCCGAAGCCAACAGGCTGAGGAAAGTTCTCTCGAAATCCTCTTGAAATATGAGCTCTATCCAGAAGCCTAACGGTGACTGGACGACATCATGTAACGAAATGCTGGACGTCCCTATGAGCACTCACTTCCCGGACTCCCCGGTCCTAGGACCTATTTGTCTCTGGGTGATACCGTCAGGGACGTCGTAAGTGATGAGAGGGTGGAATGGGCTTTCAGCCCTAAAATCTCCGGGCCTTGACGGAATCTCTCCCGCTCAACTACAGGAAGCTAAGGACTTACTGCGCCCCCTGCTTTCTCAGATTTTTACAGCCTGCCTAACCCAGACTCACGTACCACATGAGTGGAAAAAGGCAAAAGCTGTATTCCTACCAAAAAGAGACAACGCCGCGCATGTGAAACCGAAGGATTTCAGGCCTATAAGCCTCACTTCGCTCTTTCTTAAAACCCTAGAGGCTCATCGACGAATATATTCGACGGAATATAAAAACTGACAACCTCTCCCCGAACCAGCATGCATATTCCAAGGGAAAATCCGTGGATACCGCACTCCACGAAATCGTATCGACGATTGAAAAAGGCCTTAAAGGAATACACGCTCGGAGTTTTTCTCGATATCGAGGGTGCTTTCAACAATGTCCACCCGAACCCTGTTGTTAACTCCCTCCTTATGAGGGGGTGCAGCGGGGTCTGGTGGATTTTGTTGGGCTGCTTCTCGAAAAGAGAACTATTCTATCAGAACTGGGGGATGGTTCCATTACAAAGTACGTGACCAGAGGCACCAGACTGCTTTAAGGACTTAAAGTAAACTAATACATTATCGGGAGATATTATTGGGGTATGTATTGAGTTAATTGGACTTAGTTTAAAAGGATAGGCAAAGTATGCTTGGGAGTTAATGGAGTAATTGGATTTAAAAAACTGAGCGAACATGCTAGAAATTGTTTGATTATCACTAGAGACGGTATTTTGATACTTCATGGCGGCAGGAAACCCAAGTACATTTCGCTTGGAGTTTACGAAATCATAAAACGATTTGGGGTTATATATTATACGTCGTTTGGTTTTACACAAGTAAGCTTTATAACACTTTTTGTTTAATTCATTTAATTCAAAGAACTTGTGAGGCAATAGTGAGTATTTTACATAGTATGAGTGTAAACCGGTTTTTTGTGTAATCTAAAATAACGCGACTTTCTGTTTTTCGAATTTCTCAGTTCTTTAGTTAACCATAACTGTATTTGTTCTTCAGGGACATACATGCGTTTAGGCACATACTTTTCAAATAATTGATGCACAGTAAAATTATATATAGGCCACGACAATTTAGACAATTCTGGAATAATTTTTTTAAAGTTGGCTTTCGAAAAATCAAAGCGAATATTTTGTTCGTATGTTTGGATACCACGATTTTGACCATCGTTTATAATTTCGTAAGATATCTCAATAGTAGGGTGGTAGACATCTTCGGGCAAAACTAGTGGGTCACATAACATAGCATAGAGCTAAGTAAATAGACCCTTTTCCAACCTGTACAAGTATACATTTGAATTCTACTGTATCAATGTGTGGAAGACTAACTTCTTCAGATGGTATTGAAGAGCTACAGCGAAGAGTACGCCACCGGCGATTCTGTCCTCCCTATCTTGTCTATAAATATGATAATTATTTGGAAGAATCTCTGAATTGAAAATGTGATCTTTCAGCCAAGTTTCAGTAAAACAAAGAATATTATAATTACATTCAAGGCCTTTAAGGTATAAGTTCGTTAATTTAGTATTTAAGCCTCTACGTTTTGATAATAAATACTTAAAGCAGTTTTAGTAATCAGTTTTTTGATTCAATATTCTGACGGCGAATATTTTCTAAATTATTATTTTTGTTGGCCCTATACTCGAATTCACGAACGAAAGCTCTGGAAGGCCAAAAAGAACTACAAAGCAGCATGTCAAATTTTTCTAAATTTGCGTCAATTTTAAATTAAGAAATATTTCTTTCATATTTAAAATTAAATTTTCTAATACTTAAGTTTATAGTTTTAAATTTGGACGATATGCAAAACTTTATATCGTCTTCGGAAGTATCCCTCGAAATTCTGGAGACAAATATAGACTTTTTTGGGGGAACCACAACCAGTCTCCTAGTATTAGACTCGATTACCGGCGGAAGGGGTTGAGTAACTGAGTTATTAATTGAGGGTAGAGCAAGCGTTAGAGGATTAGATGACGGTGCCACACATCAACGGGGGAAGGGGAAGATACTTCAGGCTCGTTGTTATTAGAAGCGGAAGCAGTCTTTGTTATACATTCTTTTGAGGATGACGACTCCGATGTCTGTGGACATGGAGAAGCGAGGTTAATTAAGTCATTCGGAAGATTGTTCTGAGGTGCAGCGATTATCCTTTCATTAGGCGGACTATGAAGACGCTTGCGCTTTGATACACGAATATCCTTCATAGATTGTACGGTATCTAAGCATTTAAAGGATTTAAACACATTTTCATAATGCTTAAATTCATCGATCAATATCGACAACTCTCTCCCACCTCAGGAAGAACTTTTCTGGTTCTAAACAACTTAAAGAGATCAACTTCGGTTGACCTGCACTTTAAGCAAGACCAGCGAAGGCCTTTGCCATCATTAATAGCGTCCGGAAATCTTCCTGTCAAACCAGCACATTTTAGATGGCAAATACCATCACAGAGCCAGCACGATAAGTAGCGTTCAGAATCGCTTTTAATTTGGCCATTATCAAGATCACACTTCATAGTAAAAAATTTATATGGTAGTAAAGAGCAAACAAAGTAAATTATAACAGAATATGAGCTGATGTATTTAGTTTTAGAATATATGTAGCGAACAGTTTGAGTATCACTATAATTATATTATAAGCTGTTACAAGAATTACTTAAAGAAGTAAACAAAAAGAGCAAAAGAAATGTGCAAAAATAAAAACGATTTCAGTTAACTATAAAGGAATTACAACAACAATGATAACAAATGACTCGGCAGGATTAGCTGTATGCTAGTGAAATTTAATATAAAACACAAAACTTTCACGTAGCTTTGATTATTTTCACACTAAGATGCTTGTAGGCACTTTTTGTAACAACTTTAACTCAGAATTCGCACAATAAACTTTGTAAATAGAAAGACAAGTCAGAGCACAATATAAGTTCAACCTCACAGCTTGACGTTTGCTTTAATGCAATATTAATTAAATTAATAAATTTAATTAAATATTAAAAAAGAAGGGAAAGAAACAAATGAGGGGTATTCTCCAAATCTTGCAAAGCCATTGCACGTAGCACGGATTACATGGATTGCATAACTTGTAAACACACAAGAACAAAATACATGGGAAATAACATTTCTTATCGCTGCAAAATATGGAACGTCGAAACCCATGTATATATTTTGCAAAATAGCATAGCAATATAAATGCGACCCTGTGCTAGTTGTTTTGTTGTTGGTATTGCTACATATTTCTCTCATTCCTCTCATCTCGCTCACTTAAGTTTTTTTTTGCTGTCTCTTGTTATTGTATTTGATACATAATTTTGCTGCTTGCTACCCATGCATGCAACCATTTTGCAATGGTGTGCTCTCGTACTCTTCGAAATTTGGAATAGTATTTTTGNTATTGCTACATATTTCTCTCATTCCTCTCATCTCGCTCACTTAAGTTTTTTTTTGCTGTCTCTTGTTATTGTATTTGATACATAATTTTGCTGCTTGCTACCCATGCATGCAACCATTTTGCAATGGTGTGCTCTCGTACTCTTCGAAATTTGGAATAGTATTTTTGCATTTCGTGCAATCCGTGCAACTTCGAGAATACCCCTATGATTTCGGCCAGTGGTATCACAACGGGCTTTTCCAGCCCACGTGTGCTCCGCGCTCTGCGCGGGGCAGCCACTCCAACCTAACCTGACATTACCTAATTCTGCTAGGGATTACTTCGATAGATCTTCAATAATATATCTCTAGACCAGGGTTTCTAGCCAAAATACTTTCACGTTTTTTTTTAATATATGTATAAGTATTTGTGTCCAATAACTGGCAGTGTTCTTTCACATTGTCACAATTGTCAGTTGTCAATTTTTGTTTTAAGCTTTGTCAAACCTACTACCAAACTACGAAAATGTTAGATAATGGACGCCAAATCTGTTCAGATTTCTTCAAGCTCTAGCAGTATGTATGTATACTTGCATTGTATTAAGGCGAATTCATACAAGGTGGTAGCAGGATTTTAAAAAACATATGTACGAATGTGCCTTTTTCACGAATCTATCGTCTCTTTTTCGCCGAAAATGTATGAAATGTTGCCAAATATGCAAAAATATAAACGTAAGTCCAATATATGCAAAAACCAGAAAAATTGCTAAAAATATGCAAAATAAGCTTTTTCAAGCATTTGCATATTTTTGCCAGCCCTGATGATAACACCTTATTTTTTTCGTGGGGCCCCTCAATGCACGTGTATGTATGTGTAGTATATCTCAGTATTAAACTCAGCCCTCTTAAACTTTATCTTAAAAATCATGGTGGTTTTTTATTTTTGAATTTTCCGCAATGTAGAAAATTAAAAGTATGTAGCTCGTTTCTCTTCAATACCGATTATTTCTCTTCTAATAGAGAATATACGTCATTCTCTACTACTCATTAGCAGTAGAGAAGAATCATATATGAAGTCGACTTGGTAGAGAATTGTTACAGAAACGAGCTCCTGCATTATTAGGCTCAAAATTTTTGTAATAGAATTCTCTTAGCATAGGGAGGCTAACTCTTTTTCGTCCGAACACTTTTTCTGATTTCAAGGCGGTCGGATCTGAAACTTTGCAAAAAAGGATCAGTCCAGCGCCTTCGTCTTGACCTGCAGGCTGTGTCGGAGCCACTGCCGCTAAACTTAAACGTAGATTACGTGATATTATTAAGACACATTCAAGTTAAAAATGGTACATGAAATTTTCGTTTTGATTGCATTGAATTGAATTTAATAAATCAATATGAATTTACGAAATATTACAAATTAGAAATAGAGAAGCAGATCCACACTAACTTCAATCATATGTACCATAAATAGATATATGCCATGACGTGTATCACTACTACGATTCAGTTTTATTTCCTTTCATACTGCAGAAATATGTATTACTTTTTATATTATCCTAGGTCCCCGTGTTAGTATTCTCCATCGTGTTCGTGCTCGTCTTCGCATTATCTTCGTCTTCGGATCTGTGCGTAACACTGGCTACACACGACGAACATGTGCACGCACATGTGCGCCAACATGCTCGCTGTCGTTTGTCACAGACGGTGAGCGGCTCATATATGATTTTGTCAGATAGCGTTAAGGTGGGTAGCAAAGACGCGGATGATGAAATTCAAATGCTTATGACTTAGGTTTTTTTATTTATGTGTTACTTAAATTTATTTATATTTCACTTCTATGTATGCACATACATATACATATAGTAATTTAGTCTCAGTTATCAAAAATTCAATAACGCACATGGCTTGGCTGCACTTATCCGCCGATGTGCACACTGCAAGCATCAACTGATAAAATGAGGTTGTTGTTTTTGTTTCCAATGCGATGCTCGCAAATCACGCTACAAACGACGAGCATAATAATAATAATAATAATAATAGATTGGCGCTTACACATATGTTAGTGTTTGGCCGAGCTTCTCCTCCGATTTGTGGCGTGCGCCTTGATGTTGTCACACAAAGCGGAGGGACCTACAGTTTTACGCCGACTCCGAACGGCGATTGTATTTTTATGAGAAGCTGTTTTTCATGGCAGAAATACACTCGGAGGTTTGCCATTGCCTGCCGAGCTTGCTCACTGAAAAACAAAATTTTTTGATTTTTTGCCCTACAAACGAAAAACATGCACCGCAAGCCGAGCATGTGCGCGCACATTCAAGCGGTTCTCAAATTTTTTCAAAATTTTTTTGCCTTGAAATGCCCGATATTTGCTGAATTTATATAAAATTTGTACACGATAATATTTTCACTGCTCCAAAGAACCTATATCTCGAAAAGGAAAGTTATATCATAAGTTGTTAGGGCACTTTAAATGCTCAAAATTGACCTCAAAATAAGCCAATATTGACCGTTGTTTCTACGCCAGACACCGAATTGGTTGCTTACGGAAATATACATATCTGTCATAGGTCTGTAATTTTGCCTTTGAAATCGCTTTACTATTTCTCGTGTAATAAGTGTTTTCGTGAAGCTCTAAAAATTACAACTACAACATTTGAGCATAGCCTCCATATCGAAACGTAAGACGTATTCTACATCAAAAAATAGCGATTTTTTTTATTTTCTGCATGTTTTTTCTATAGCAACAAAACCACTCGTGTGATTTATGACTATGAAAACAAAAAACCTTTGTTGGAGGCGTCTTTACAAATCTCTCTCAGATATAAAACTGACGGGATGACAAATACAACTTTTCGATGGACATAGTATGTGATGTAAGGTGTCGCAACTATGGGTTTTTTCATATTTTCATCGATATCTCAGAAAGTAGTCTGACCCAGAGAAATCATTATGATATTCGGAATCAGGATAAAATTTTACAGTACACTGAGGGGAAACAATTTTAGAATTAAAAAAAACGTGCTAAATTTAAAAAAAATACGCATATGAAATAGCACCAACCCACCTCGTTTTAAATTTGAGTATGTATGTACGTTATAAAATATGTCGTTGCGAAGTGCACAGAAGCTCTTTCGTTATACGAAATTAAAATTAAGAAGAAAAAAATTTAATTTTATGTTCCGTCTGATGGTAATTGAACCCGGACGCTCTTGGTAGCAACGAATTGTATCAAGCGTCTTTGCACACTCAGCTACAGCCATACGTGTAAATGTGTTTTCAAATGTTGAGTTTGAATCAACATCACAGCGCGCGATTAGTGCATGATGTCGTACCATGTGTGTACATATGTATGTATGTACATATGTATGTATGTATGTATGTGTTGTCACCGCTTTTGCTTTGTATACATATGCTTCCTTGATTACATATGAAAAAGAATCGGTGCAGTGAAAATGCTTCATTTCAATACGGGCGTATTTGATTAGAATATTTCCATTTTACGTAGTGTATGTATAATGAAAAAATCCATTTTGTTAAGACTTTTCACTTGATTTAAAAACGAACATTTTTAAACGGTAATCAAATAAAATTTTTTTATTCTTACAACGCGTTTTTTTATCAGTGTAGGAAAGCTTTATTTAACTTTGCGTGATTTTTTTTTTGTCGAGTAGTGTAATTTGTAACAGTGATAGTTTTAATGAATTGCCAGTAAGTATTCAGCAATAAAAATACAAATGTATGTATGGATATACTTACATAGGAAAAACGTTTCTTCAAAATCTTGGGTTTTAATAAACACTGAAGCTAATTTATGAATGTAGTAGATGTTTTTAAATTCTTTAGCGGGTAATCTACCGACCTTTGAATTTCGAAGAATAATCTTGGGTATTAATAAACACTGAAGCTAATTTGTGAATGTAGTAGACGTTTTTAAATTCTTTAATGGGGTATTCTACCGACCTTTGAATTTCGAAAGAATATTATATTTATATGTATACTAGCCGGCCTCGTATGCGTGAGGCTTCGCCACGCGCTGGATGTGCACATAATTAGGTACATACACGCATTTGGAGAAATAAGGTGGCAACCCTATTAAAAAAATAAACCCTTATTGCACACCTAACGGCCAAGCCCTTTCATTTGACGTCTTATGATTTTAATGCAACGAACAGTGGGGACCTTATAATTTTTTGGACAGGCGGCAACTCTGTTCAAAAAAATAAAACCTTATTGCACATCTGGAGGCCAAGTCCTTTTATTTAAAAACTCACTTTGCTGTCCATCGAACAGCTCGCATTTTATAATTTTTCGTACTGGTAGCAATCCTCTTTGAAAAAATATAACTTTATTGCACATCTGAAGGCCAGGCCCTTTCATTTAACTCCTCAATTTTTGTAAGTGGATGAACTGTTAAGATCTGGGGCCTGTTTTTCAAAACTACAAACTTACATGTTACAAGCTACAAGGTACAAGTTCTCATTTTACAAACAGTTCTAAATTTCGTTTCAGGAAAGTTCACACAAAAATTTTTATATGAAAACTTGTAGACTTTCATTTACAAGAAAAATTACTTTTAGTACATAAACAATTCAGAAACTATTTAGTTTTATTTTTGGACAATTTTGAAAAATGTAGCTCAATTTGGTGGGTTTTCTTTGAAGGAAAATATGTCTTTCTGCACACCAGCGCTACCAAAAGCTGTTGTAGAATTTAGGAAAATGTGACGTGCGTCCACGTGCCTAAGTAGCGTCGCGTGAACATTTATTTAAGATCGAACTAGCGTTGAGATAACCTCTTCATATACATATGTACATATATACATACATACATACCAGTGTTGTTGCGAATATTCGCATTCGCAACCGCGGAGCTTCCGCATTAATATTAACATTCGCATTCGCTTTCGTATTCGCAATAATCAATGCGGAGGTTTTGCGAATGCGAATATTGTGTAAGTGCAGTGATAAAACGTATAAAAAAAATACAAATTGTTGCCTGTGGAGATGATACGTTAAAACTGTCCCCCTACGTCCCCCTTCTTTTGTAATTTAAAGTCAAAGAGTAAGTTCCTTCAATAGGTATTTCCAGCGGAAATGTTCAACGTCTAGCTATAAAGATAACCTTTAATTAGGTAAGAATTATCTAACTATCGAATATTATTTGCAAAAGGTCTGTTGAAAAAACTGGATGCATCGCTATCGAAAACGAATTACAAGCTATTCATTACAGGGGAACCTTTTCAAGAAGTCACCCGGGAACTATACATATCTGAGATCTTAAACTAATTCGGCTGGCAGCCACGACTTTCAAAACAGAATTTTCTTAGAAATTTTCATCCCTAGAGAATAACAATTTATTTGTCATATCGGTCTATTAAGAACCTCGCTATAAGCACAAATTTTTCAAACCAGTCACAGAAGAAAAGATTAAAAATGAATTACAAAAACTACGATCGAAAAACGCTGATGACGTTAGAAATTCTGAACAACCAAAAGAATGAGATGAAGAAGTTTTTGGAAAACAATGGTTAAACAAAGATCTTGCCATGATGCTAGATTGCGAAGATGAAAGTCACGAGGGTACATCCAACATTTGCAGCCCCGATACAATTCTCAAAAAGGAATTGTTGCACAGCAATAAAAAAAATATATATAACTGAAAGTCCTCTCAACTGGTGCAGCGTCAATCGAAAAGAATTTACAATTTTGTCAAGTTTCAAGTTTTCCGCCTCGAGCGAGTAGCTATTTAGCGGCGCAGGTTTGATTTACGACCCTTTAAGAAACAGGCTGTAACCCGAAAAGGCAACATCATTATTTTTTATTAAATACAACATTCCAATTTTTAAATTCAATCACTAAAAAGAAAATATTATTAAAAATTACTAGCTTTTCCATTTTTTATTTACCTAAATCACCTAATTTACTCATCTAAATTATTTCCTAAAAATACTTGACATCCTTGTTAGCTTTTAAACGTCCGCAATCGCATTCGCACCCGCGGATGATTAAAATTCCACATTCGCAACTTCCCTAATACATACATATCGTTACCTTAATTCACAAAGCCTCTAACTAGCAAATTTTCTATTATACAGGAGAATATAAAAAGAAAATCATACATGCAGCAAAGGATTTTTAAAAAGTGGATTAACTCCGTTGTTTTTGGTACTAACTTTTTAAAATTTTTAGTGACGGGTATTTTAATATATATATCCTAATAAAATCTGTGAAAAACGTAGTTTCCAAAAAAGTTTCGAATTAAGGTATTAATGTATGTATGTATGTATGTACATATTTTCTCTGGGGCCTCAGCTATCATGATTAACTATGTATTTATATCGTCACTAGACACGAATAAAGGCGCGCTACTGTTTCGACGGCGCAAAAAGACGCGTAAAAAAATTTTTACGAAAAAAGGCGGTTAAGAAAAACTTCGGCGAAGAAAGACGCGTAACTTAGTTGACGGCGAAGAAAGACGCGTAAGCATAGATTTATACTTGGTCAAAGACTGTCACTTCAGCATCATTCCTTAAATCTCTTTGGGGAATTTACATACTGTTACACCCGAAAACATAGTTGACTGCGAAAATAAGTTTACGCGTCCTTTTTCGCCGTCAAATATTTTAACGCGTCTTTCTTCGCCGTCAACTATGTTATGAGTCTTTCTTCGCAGAAGCTTTCTTTAAGTGCCTTTTTTCGCGGTCAACTTTTGAGCTCGCACCTTTATTCGTGTCTAGTGACGATATGTACATATGTATAAATAAATATTTAGATAGATAAATAAAAAAGTTTTACACTTAAGTTAACCTAATGGAACCATTCTATCCCTAACTATTTGGAACTCTTCATCTCGTCTGTTACTTCCCAAAATTATTAAAAGGACTTTTGGTCATATCAGGGTTACCCCTCTATTCTAACAGAGTCACAAAACTTAGCTCATCATTGTTGTGATTTCTAATGTGCCGCAAAATGTGTCACAAAAATTCGATTCTAAATGCTAGAAAAATACACAAAAAGTTTCAAATTTTTGTTGTAGCGGAATATTTCTTGCAGCAGCAAACTTTGAGGTGCAGTACAAATCACAGCAGTGATGAGCTAAGGTTTGTGACTTTGTTAGAATACGGCTGTTATACTATTTTTACGCCATCTTGAAATCGGATTACATTCAAAGAGTAGGGGCATTAGTGTCTGATTAAAGGAATCATTTTACTTTTCTCATTTCTTTGTTTTATGTATAATTCGAAAGGAATTTTGTCTTATAGCAACCATTCGTTGGGTTGCAGCGAGGGAATATTCCTATATTCCTTTCCTGCATATTAGGTCTACGTACATATAAATTTGAAATACAAATATTTAGGGCTAGGACAGAGGTATAAAAAGCGTAAGTATTTATTGAAAGTATTTTAGATTTAAACGGTAGTCAGCTACCTATAAAATTAAGAATGCTTTCCATTTTATCTTTCGTTTAAATCGTACAATGTTTTTTAATGGTCATAGTCGATTAACTGTCTAAATATCTTAGTTTTGTTTTAACAAAAATTCCCTCACTGGAGTCGCTAGAAGATATCATTTTAAAGATCACTTCAATTAAAAAAGTAGTTGTGTATTAAACTAGCTTAAAATATTTAAATAATTTTGTATTTGTACTTACTTGTAAACTTGGTCGGCGAAAATCCTCCTTGATATACCCTCCAAGCGGGTGCCGACTGGGCAATGGGCATCGCTGCTTGCACCGCTGCGGCAGGACAGGCTTGCTCTTCCGCCGCAGTGGTGCAAGCAGGCGGGGCTCGCTCTAGGGAGGCTGGGGTGGGCATACTGAGGCCATTTCGAGGGGGTACCTGGCGGTAGGTATAAAACGCCCCCCTAATCCAGGGTGTCATGCGTCACCGTGCCCATTGGATGGTTTGCAGTCAGGGGGTTTTCCGACTGTATTCTAACGGCGCCTCCCGGATAGCTGTCCGCCTCCGGGAGTAACGGTGCGGACTCTGCCGTGGGCGACCGTTTTTTTCCTTTTCCCTTTTTCCGGCCAACGAAAGGCTTCTGCTTAGTAGGCGGCCAAAGAACTAGATGAATATGAACGTAAATAATGCATCGGAACCCTGCACGGGTAGAGCCGCCACTGGATATAGCGAAGTTAAGTCCAACAAACCCACCATCTCTGGAACCGCATCAACGGCGCCGAAGAGAGGGCCTACAGGGCCCCATAAGATTCGGTCCTCCGTAGAATCTGGAGGGAACGCTAAGCCCCCAGAGGGAAAGCTTACTTCCAGCGATACCGGCAGAACTGTACCCCTCGAGGGTCGAAGCCGGTGGGGAAGCTGCGGAAGGCCCCCCTCTCTACGCCCACCCCGCACACATCCAACTCGCGGGGGGGTAGTAGCCGAGCCCAAGTCCTCCACGGACAAGCCGGGGACTACTCCTGCGAGTAGAACTCCAACAACCGGGCCAAACGACCTGGATCGGCGCTCCAGCTGCTCAAAAGCAGCGAAAATAATTCCGCCCTCCGTCAGGGCTCAGCGCGATCGAAGGGCAGCCCCTTAGATCATTAAAAGACTGGGGGTCATTCCACACGACCAGCTGACGGAGGAGCAAAAATCCTTCCCCAAGTGGGCAATGGAAGTCTTCGCCGCCAGCGATAAGCGGTCCTCCGGGAAGGGCGGTAAGGACAAACCATCCACTGAGGCGAACCCACGGAAGGACCTAGGCCCAAAGAGACAACGATCTCAAGAAGACACCGAGAGTGGATCCAAAAGGCATAGGACCTCCTCTCCTTCTAACCTTCCGTCCATGGCCGTGTCCACCACGACCCCATTCAGCGAGGCGGCCAAAGAGCACCTCACGCTGGCGGTGCTGGACAAGGGCCATCCGGACGGCCACATTAGCCCGGGTCTATAAGGGGAAACTCCAGAAGTATCCCGGCCCTGCAACAGTCGTCCGTGATGGTGGGTGGCATCAGGGGCGGGTAAAGCTGGTGCTGTGTGCGGATGAACGCGCGATCCGGCTTTACAAGGTAGCGATCTCCACGGTTGTACAGCTGTGGCCTGGGGCAGACTTAGTTGCTGTTCATAGGGATGAAATCCCTAACAGGCGGCGAGCCTGGGCCTGGGTCCCAGCTGAACCATCTAATCCGGAGGATATTGTAGAATTTATCCGACTGGGCAATGAAGGACTGCCCATAAGCGATTGGAGGATAGTCCGAGTTGGCGAGACCAAGGGATCCACAGGAAACACCACGAGAGGACCTGGGGACCTAACAACGGGTGTACCCGACACCGCGTCAGATACCGAGAGCGACACGTATCAGCGTACGTAGGGTCGGTATACAGCCGGTGGGTAATGCTGAACGAGGACCAGCTTCTGGACTCCGAATCGGAGGAGGAGGATAATGACGTCACTGTCATTGCCGCCGCCGAACGGGAGGAACTAGGAGCAATGGACATCACCGTCTCTGAAGATGGTGCAGATCTTACAAATTAAACTGCACTATTCCAAGGCAGCCTCGACTGCCCTTCTTCTTCGCCTCAGCGATAAAGCTGAGGACTTGATTCTAGTCCAAGAGCCTTGGATCGTTAGAAGCAAGGTTTTCGGGCTGAACTCTGATGCCTACCAGGTGGTAACAGCTCCAGTAGCAGGTAGGATCAGAGCTTGCATTCTGATTAAAAAAGTATATTCTTATTTTTTACTCTCCCAATACAGCGACGACGACACTGTCTGCATCAGCGTCCAGCTGACGGAGAGCGTGATCTGGCTGGTAACAACATATGTACATGGCACACGACAGCAATGTTTTCCCACCCTAAAGACTGGAAGATGCTATAAAGGAAGCAAAGCGCAGGAAACTCCCGGTCATAATAGGGGCATACTTTAATTCTCATAATACGATCTTGAAGAATAGCAGGAGGCTCTTCAATCAAGCCAAGCGAACAGGTCTTTGGCAACCATACAAAGACGCACTTAAAGTTTTCAAGAAGGCCATAAAAAGGGCGAAACGCGAATCTTGGCAAAACTTCTGCAACAGCATAGAAGAGAACTCTGAAGCCAACAGGCTGAGGAAAGTTCTCTCGAAATCCTCTTCGAGTATGAACTCTATCCAGAAGCCTAACGGTGACTGGACGACATCATGTAACGAAATGCTGGAGGTGCTTATGAGCACTCACTTCCAGGGCTGCTCGGACGGCACCTCCGGTTTTTCGCCCGGTCCCAGGACCTACTTGTCTCTGGGTGATACCGTTAGGGACGTCGTAAGTGAGGAGAGGGTGGAATGGGCTTTAATGTCCTTTCAGCCCTACAAATCTCCGGGCCCTGACGGAATCTTTCCTGCTCAACTGCAAGAAGCTAAGGACATACTGTGTCCCATGCTTTCTCAGATTTTTACAGCCTGCCTAACCTTGACTCACGTACCACACGAGTGGACAACGGCAAAGGTTGTATTCCTACCAAAAGGAGGCAAGGCCGCTCATGTGAAACCGAAGGACTTCAGGCCTATAAGCCCCACTTCGTTCTTTCTTAAAACTCTAGAGAGGCTCATCGACGAATATATTTGACGGAGTATTAAGACTGACAACCTTTCCCCGAATCAGCATGCATATTCCAAGGGGAAATCCGTGGAGAACGCACTCCTTGAAATCGTAGCGACGATTGAAAAAGGATTGGCCTTAAAGGAACACACGCGCGGCGTTTTTCCCGACATCGAAGGTGCTTTCAGCAAGGTCTACCCGAAATCTGTTGTTAACTCCCTTCTCATGGCGGGGGTGCAGCGAGGTCTGGTGGATTTTGTTGAGCTCCTTCTCGGAAAAAGAACTATTCTATCAGAACTGGGGGATGGTTCCATTACAAAGTATGTGACCAGAGGCACCCCCAAAGGGGCGTTCTCTCCCCTCTACTCTGGAACCTACCAGTGAACACCCTACTTCTAAACCTAAAGAGCACCGGTTGTCAAGTCATAGCGTACGCCGATGACATAGCTATCATTGCAACGGGCAAACATCTTGAGGTCCTGAGTGAGTGATTGCAAAACTGACTCGGCCTGGTAAACATCTGGTCCAAGGAATGTGGGCTTAGTGTCAATCCTGCCAAGACAGAAATGGTACTTTTCACAAGGAAGTATAAAACTCCCTTATTTAAACCTCCCACTCTAAACGGGGTGGCACTTGCTCTCTCAACCGAGGTCAAATACCTTGGAGTTATTCTGGACAAGAAACTGGACTGGAAGCGAAACATAGAAGACCGCTCCAGGAAGGCCAATAATGCCCTGTATGCCTGCAAGATGGCTATAGGCAAAAAATGGGGGATAAAACCACACATAGTACACTGGATGTACACGGCTGTGATAAAACCCATCCTTTTCTACGGGGTCACCGTAGGGTGGCCTGCGCTAAACAACACCTTATCCCGAGCCAAGGTGGAACGTGTGCAGAGGACGGCTGCCATGCTCGTCAACCACCAAATCTCTGGAAATAATCTTAAATCTTCCACCTATGGACCTCTACGGCAAATTTTGAGCCGGCTGTAGTGCGGCCAGGCTAAATACAGTCTAGCCGTGGAGAGACCTCAGATTCGGACACTCAAAAGTACTTGAAACTCTACCGCTCTACCGGATAATGTAGATACCAAATTCTCCACAAGAATCCCAGAGAGGAACGAGTGGGAAAGGGCCACAGACCTGAACCCAGGGTCTAAGCCCATTTATACAGATGGTTCCAAGCTTAACAAAAGAGTGGGTAGCGGGATCTACTCTGACGCGCTAAATCTCAGTTTTCGCTTACCGGACCATCGCAGCGTTTTTCAAGCGGCATTAAACGCCATAATGGTGGCGGCCCGGTGGCTTGTAACCTCCGCCCCTCCAGGACGGCCCATTTGTATCTATTCTGACAGCCAGGCTGCTATCAAATCTCTCAATACTAACGAAGCAACGTCCAAAGTAGCCATAGAATGCAGGAAGACTCTAAACCTGCTGGCATCAAAATGCTCCTTGACTGTTGTATGGGTCCCTGGACATAGGAACATCCCTGGCAACTGCCTAGCCGACGAGCTGGAAAGGAGGGGGGCGGAATTATCTGTAGTCAATTCTGCTCGGAATGCGGGCATACCTCTAACCTCCCGAAAACACAGACTAAAGGCGAAACTCGTTGAGGAGGTAAATATAATGTGGGCTGTGGAAACCACCTGTCATACTACCAGGCAAATTTAGCCAAAGATTGATGTAAAGCGATCCATAGCTCTCACACGGCTGGACCGCTCCTCTCTCAGATTAGTTGTCGGGGTAATCACCGGACAATGCCTGATGGGCACACACGGAAAAAGGCTAGGATTCTCCACCAACGATTTCTGTCGCAGTTGCAGAGACGAGGAAGAGGTGGAGACCATCGAACACCATCTCTGCCACTGTTCCGCACTGGCCAACATGCGCAACCAATTCTTCAACAAGTACTTGGTAAATTGTTTAGCCGATTTGAACTCGGCGAACGTTCTCGACTTTTTGTGCTTTATAAAACGCACACGGTGGTTCAATTACTATGGGAGGGAAAGAAACAAATGGCTTCGGTTAGTGGTACCACAACGGGCTTTCCCAGGACGCTTGCTACAAGTAACAAGAGTCATATGAAAAACTTGAGAAACAGAATTTCATTTACAAGTACTAAAAATACTTGTAATTTAAAATTTATACTTGTAGCTTGTACCTAACAAGTGCAGTTTTGAGAAACATAAACTTGGGAAAACGTTAATGTTTACAAGTAATTTACTTGTATTACAAGACTTGTAGCTTTGAGAAACAGGCCCCTGATGTTATTAATAAAAATGCTTTCACGCATTATACATACATACATAGATATGCATTTAAGGCAGAAATAAAAAAAAAATTGGCAACTCCACTAAAAAACCTTACAGCACATTAAAAAACAACATATTACTGAACATCTAGAGGCCAAGCCCTTTAATTTGACACCTAATTTTTGGGACTTAATTTTTTAAATTGAATGAACTGTGCAAATCTGATGTATTTAATTAAAAATGCCTTCACGTATTATATGTCAGGTGTTAATTTTTAAATAGGTGGCAAAACCACTAAAAATAATAATTAAAGCTAATTGCACATCCGGGGGCCATATGCTTTCACTTGCTACCTCATGTTTTAGTCCAACGAACGGTGAAGATCTTATATTTTAAAAAAAGTGCCAACCCTACTCAAATAATAATACATTATTGAACATCCAGAGCTCAAGCCCTTTCATTTGACATCTCACTTTTTGTAATTCAAAGAACGGATATCATAAGTTTTTAGACAGGTGGCAGCCCTATAGAAATTCTAAGCACTAGAGATAATACCCCTATCGATACAGACTATATTAAAAAAATATCGTCCAAATTCGTTCAGAAGTTGTTGACATTAGCGTGGTCAAAAATCTTTTCTTTGCTTTATACTACGGAAGGATAAGAGAGTAATTTTTAAACAGGTGGCAACCCTACTCAAAAAAATTAAAGTTTTTGTCCATGCGAAGGCCGTGAACTTTCATTTGGTATCTCATTATTTTATCCAACGAACGGCGCAGAACATACAGTTTTTAAACAGGTGACAACGCTTCTCAGAAAAATAATTAGGGTGCTCACAGTTCTATATTATCTACTGTGTTAATTTTGCCACCTGGTAACTTTAAAACATTTTACCATGTGGTAACTTTGTTTTTTGTTGGTTCCCATACTAATTTGAGATAACACTTTTGGGGAAAATTACTCGACTTTGTCTCATGTTTATGTTTTGTGTTAAACTGGCATCTATCGCTGCTTGTACATACATACATGAATTTCGCTTTGGGCGCAGCGCTGCTTGTACATAAGTTTCGCTTTGCGCCTGCCTGAAGCTGGCAAAGGTTCTATTTTTTTTGCGCTGTGCTAGCTGAGTATAAAAAAGAGAAAAGAGAATAGAGGGAAATATGTATGTGGTTTGTTGATGCTCTCTAAACACAAACGCGTGAAAGGCAAACGGTCTAGCAATGCGTGGTATTGTTGATCAACTTAATACTTTATTTAAACGTAAGGGTTGCTCACAGTTCGAGTGTGTTATCTTGTTAAAGTTACCACCTTTTAACTTTAGAAGTAAACTGTGAATACCCTAAATATATTATTGCACATCTAGAGGCTAGGTCTTTTCATTTGACAGTGACAGTGCAGAAATTATGCCTACGCTTGTTATGATTGAATATAGTAATTTCCTTAACCGGGACACACAAAGGGGGTAGGTAAACTTACATATTCAAGGATATTAATTGCAATGCTTTATATTGAAAAATTTTTATTTAGAACAACAAAACAATATAATATTTCATAGATACATGAACATTTTTATATATCGAAATCTCAATGATACTTATCTTAATAATTATAATTATTTTAAACAACTAAAAAGAAAAATCAAAATTGCAATAAAAATCACACCACATTGTAAATTTCTTTATACAGTGGGGAGCAAAAATGAGTACGTGGTAATTTTTTTTAATATTTGCAAGGTTTTTAAAGTTAAAATTTGTTTGTTACTTTTTTACAAAAATATGGTTCGTGCTTTAACCAACGCCATATAAATCAAACTTTCGAACTTTATACGGAGCTTAGGAAAATTCTACAAATTTTCATTAAAATGTTGAACTTTTTAATCTGAATGTTTATTGAATTTTTGGGTGAGCAGTTTTATAGCCTGTTAAATTTTAGTATAATAAAGTGCAAGTTTTAAGCGGCTGAAAAGGCTCGTTGATTTCTAATATTTTTTGCTTTTGTGGATTTTTTAAATATAAAAACTGGCATTGACTTTTTAATTTTCTTTGCAAAAGTTAAAAATTTTAATAAGAATTTGTTGAGTTTTTTAAAGCTCTTTATAAAGCTTGAAAGTTTGATTTATGTATATGGGTTTGGTAAAGCACGAAACATATATTTAACAAAAATCCAGATGTTCTCATTTTTGCTCTATCCAAACGTAGTTTCGAAATATATTTTTAAGGAAATCTTCATACGAAAATTGAGCCAAAACCATATAAATACGATACTATTGACGATATATCGATAGTTTTGAAAATAATCTCGAAAACTATCGATGGTCTGACTATCGATAGTTTTGCACCTCTACACTCTTGTACTTCACTTCATTGACTGACTTCAACTTCGCTGCGAATTGAGCAAGGCAAAACATGATTTTTATGCGAAGCAAATTTCCACAGAAAGTAACGGTAAAAAAAGAATTTTTGGATATTCATTCTATTTTACCTTCCTTTTATTAGCTCGGGATGTAACTATGGGTGAATTCCAAAACGTCAAAATGCAAAGCATCAGTCTCTTTTATTTTATTATTAGTATGGGACCACCTCTGAGACACTACCTTTCCGATGCAAAACGAATTATCGAAATCGGTTGACGGGGTCCAAAGTTATGCGGGAACATACATAAAAAAAAAAATAAAATAAAAAAAATAAATAAATATTCCGACGAACTGATAACCTCCTCCTTTTTTGGAAGTCGGTTAAAAATGGTCCAACATTCAAATATCTTGAATTACTTACGCGAAATTGAAAGAAGGTACAAGGGTATTTTTACATGATTTAAAACGAAGTTAAATTATATTTTTAACAGGTATTTTTGTCGGTCCACAAATACGGGTACTGATTAGATAGGGACAGCCAACAAATGACGTCTTTAGTAAAAATTCATGGAAAGGTTTTTCTACTGTGTGTGAAAATTTTCTTGGAAACAAAAAGAGTGAGCATTATGAAGACAGTAAATGACATACTGCCAGCCTACCATGCCATGGGTTGCAATATGTCCATTAAATTGCACCATCTGCATTTGAATATGTTTCCATCAAATTTAGTCCAGATGAGCGATGAACAAGGTGAACGATTTCACCTGGAAATTCTAAAGATTAAACAGAGTTATACTGGAAAGAGCAAAATTAGAATGCTCTCGAACTACTGTGTTAAAAGAGACACTATCAGCGACGTGCACTACCGGCAAAAAGTATTGGCACAGTTGCTTTTTTACTGTATATGCAACAATTTTTATTGTAATATTTTTCCGCCAATTTTTTATCAAAATATGGCTCATCCTACAACAAAAGACATAAAAATATAATTTCTAAACTTTGTGCAAAACTCGCGAAAATTCAGCAAATGTTCAATTTTTTAATTCGACTTTTTGGAATTTTTTTGAGTATGCAGATTTATAGCCCATTAAATTCTATTATAAAAAATGCAAGTTCGGAGTTAGTCCAAAATCGCATTGATTTTTGAGCATTTTTTTGTCGAGGGCGTTTTGCATTTTTCCCATATAAAGTATTTTCGAAAAATTTTTTGTATAGAAGACTGCGAGGAAAAAAATGCCAAAAATCAACGGTAGTTCGTAGCTACTTAGAACTCAAAAAAATTATAAAAAATATGATTAAAAAGTTGAAAATTTGCATGAAATTTTGCCCAATTTTCGCGAGTTTTGCACAAAGTTTAGAAATTATACATTCCATTCGAACCCTTGAGCTCCCGTGACCTCAATCCAATGGACAATGTGTGGAGAATACTGGCAAAGAAAGTTTATGCTGATAATCGCCAATTTGCAAACGTTATATGGCTTAAATTGGCGATTTTGCAAGAGTGGCATAAACTGGATGCTGCTTTACCGAAGACATTATGTCCAAGTATGAGGAAGCATATATTTCATTAACACTGGATCACAAATTTTAATTTGGTTTTTGTCCTCCAGACGCCACTATCCAATTTCTATGTAGAATTGCTCGGTGTTTCAGAAATTCGGGATAATTTTTTTTTTCTATAGATACGTTTTCGTGATATTTGCAATTTACCGTTTTCAGCTTAAAGCAAAAATTGGTTCCTTGTAATCACGTATATTTTACGAACCAATTAAAAAATCTTAATATAAAATACGGCAAATGAAAGCCAATGAAATTCTCCATTAACCGTATATACATCCATTTCCAATAGGGCTTATACTTTCTGACAAATTAATTAATGATTTCAGATTTTTTTATTTTTTAATGAAAAAAATTAAAAAAATCAAGTTACTGATGAAGAAAAACGATGGATAAATACGAATAATGAGTGATCAAATGTACGCGGCGTATGAGTAACATTCTTTCGTGCTCAATTTTCATACAAATAATCTTGTGCATTTTTATTTGACCACTCATTATTTCGTATTTATCCATCGATTTTCTTCATCAGTAACTTGATTTTTTTTTTGTAACAGAATAGGCTTTAGTACAAATGCAAAAATTTGGCAAAGAACCTGTTATTTTTTGAATTTTTCTTCTGTTAAAGTTAATTCTTTTTTCATTTTTTCATTAAAAAATAAAAAAAGCTGGAATGATTAATTAATTTGTCAGAAACTATAAGCCCTTTCGGAAAGTGATGTATACACGGTTTATGGAGAATTTCATTGGTTTTCATTGGCTAATTTTATATTAAGATTTTTAAATTGGTTCGTAAGATATACGTGATTGAAAGGAACCAATTTTTGCTTTCAGCTGAATAACGGTAAATTGCAAATATCCCGAAAACGTATCCATATAAAAAAAATTAACTCGATTTTCGGAATCACCGAGCAATTCTACATAGGAATTGGATAGTGGCATCCACAGAACATTTTTGCTGTAAACCAGTGTAATTAAAGTCAATGGAGCACAAATAGAGTATTAGAAGGACATATTTGCATGGTTTACTCATTTTATTGGGATTTCTTTTTTTGGATTTATAGTTTTGCAACAAGTAATTTTTAGATTTTTTTAATTCTTTTAATTATTATTATAAAAAATTAACCACTGTATTTTAAGAGAGCTCTTATCATGCAAAAGTCATAGAGAAAGTTTTTACCTATCTTGATTGTGACGGTCATTTCAAAGACTTTTGTACTGGATTTATAATTATTATAAATATTTTTATTGCCTCACGATCAAATAAGAGCGTGAAGACAATGAAAGTTTTTTTGAAAAATTTTAGTTTTTTTTCAATTTAAAGACCAATACTAAGCCCTTATCCAGCCGATTTTCCAAATTTTTTTCTTTGTTATAAAGGTGAAAGCCATGTCATTAAAATCCATGAATTCGAACAAAAAACAATAAAGTTATAAATTCTTGAAATTGTAACTTGAAGGATAATTCTCTATACGAGAACCCCTGCATATTGTTATACCCGAGCGCACTTGTGCACAAGGATATTATAACTTTGTTCGCATAACGGTTGTTTGTAACAGCCTAAAGGAATCGAGATAGATATATACAAATATATACATAAATGATCAGAATGAAAAAAGAAATCGATTCAGCCATGTCTGTCATCCGTGTACACCAGAGGTTCCCAAACTTTTTTTTCGTAGACCGCTTTCAAAAATTTACTGGTTTCGGTGGACCCCCTGTTGATACATTTCTAAATATTCCCAAAGCTCATAAAAAAATGAAATGTGAAGATTAGATCTAACTATGTAAATTTGCATCGCTGGTGGATTCAAAAGCTAAACTCGGAGTGGCCAAAATAAAACTAAAATATTTTCTTTCTATTATTTTTTATTTCTAATTATTAAAATAATGTGATTACACACGTGCAGGTTTTAAAAAAATAAAGCTTGTAAATCCATCAAAATACCCTCTCGCTCTGAGGAGTTATATTTTTTAGGAGCACTTCGAACCCTATCGTTATTTATATTATCTTCACCATAAACTAATCAAATGTTCGGCTCACTCATGACTAGAGCTCGGATATTTATGCAAGTGATTATTTTGTTTAACATCACAGAAAGTCCGGGCCTGGGTAGAAACTCATTATAGGAGGAAGTGAGTTAATTTATATATGTTAAGTTATATATGTTTTGCATATTTTAACATTTGCATGTTTGCATATTTTTTGCAGATTTGCATATTTTTGTATATATTTTTATATATACATTGCATATTTCTTATAAATAAATTATTATAAGCATGTCACTTTGATGCCAGTTCTTGTTAACTTCGCACGCGACATAATTTATTTGAGGTATGTACACTGAGGGGAAAAAATTTTAGAATTAAAAAAACGTGCCAAATTTAAAAAAAAGTACGCATACGAAAGAACACCAACCCAACTCGTTTTAAATTTGAGTATATACGTTATAAAATATGTGGTTGAGAAGTGCACAGATGCTTTTTCGTAATTAAGAAGAAAAAAATAATAACAATTTTATGCTCCGTCTGATGGTAATTGAACCCGGACCCCCTTGCCCGCAACCAATTTTATCGAGCGTCTTTGCACACTCAGCTACAGCCATACATGTAAATCAGTGCCCGCCAAAAAGAGAAAAGTCTTAAAATGAGAATGTATTAGTCATGAAACAAAAAATGAAAATGTGTTGGTGGTAATGCACGGAAAAAAATTTCTGTGTTTTATTACTTATTATAAAAACTTTGGTATGTTTTTTTGCCGTTTTTTTCATTGTGCGCTATTTTTTAGATCTAAACAACATAGAGACGTATAATGAAAGTTAACGGCCCTAAGAAAGGAAAAAGGTGGTAAAATTTTATATGTCTTGTACAAAATTATTATTATTATTTTATAATTTAGGTCTGGATTTCTGAGCAAAAAAGATAACGTGCTTCGAGTACTCTGAATATTAAAAGAAAATTTCGTTGATTTCAAGTAGAAATAAAATAAAAATATATATTTCTAATATATATTTATTTTAAAATTAGGTAAAACTTGACATTTAAGAACAATTTAAAATAACGATTAAACCAAAAGATAAATAACAAAACATATTGTATGTTTTAATTGAGGACTAGTCTGGTATTTAAAAAAAAAATACATAATTCACAAAGTTATTTTAATATAAAGAAAAAGCGCGACTTGGTACCATATACATACCTATTTCTAGGGGTGTATGTACGAAAAATTGTGTTATAAAATTTTTGAATGAATATTCATTCATTCTGCTCAGTGTACCTACTTTATTCAACAATAATGCGTCATCAACCTGCTTCGCCTATTGTTTGCATGCAACTAAATAAAATTTGTTGCTCTTCTACTCTTTCTGTTGACGTTCGGATTGTGTACGTGTAAGAAGCCGATTGTGTACATGTGAAATGCCGAATATAGTTCGTTTCCCAGGAAAGTGTTTGGCGATGTAAATGTGTTTTCAAATGTTGAGTTTGAATCATCATCAGCGCGCGATTAGTGCATTGTCATACGATCCCTGCAGGGAAAGCTACCAGTTGTGAACCAGAATGCTACCAGTTTGCGTTTCAGCCCAACTAGTTCACGTTGTATCCTTTTTCAATGTTAGCGACTGCTATTTTTAACATGGCGGTTGTTCGTTGCAGAGCTGAGTCACTTGTTCCTTACCTGGGGTGGGGGGTAACAAGTAATTGTCAGCAATGCTTGAACTACAAATACTCTTATTCTAAAATTCTCTACCCCTTACCACTGGTGGGGGGAAGTAGACTCTAATAAGATAAGAGGTTAGTACTTTCAATATTAAAAGTCTTACACCTTACCGCTGGTGGGGGGAAGTAAAACTTTAATAAAGAAAGAAGAATAAAAATTGTTAAATGCTTTACCCTTACCGCGGATGGGGGGAAGTAAAGCATACAAAATAAAATATAGAAGAAATTTTATACAATTTTCTTACTTTATGTTTCCTAACTAGTTGTATATGTAGTACATATATATATAGAGCTGCGAGAATGCATTTGCTTTAGCGGTCGTTCTCTTTACTCTCAAAACATGTGCAAACGATATCAGCAAGAGAATGCGAATGAGCGGGAGTATAATATTTGGCGAATGGAATGCTCATTACCATTGGTGTAACGGAGTATCTCTTATTTTCTTTCCTATGCTCTCTGTTTCGCATTTTTACCTTCAAATAAACGAGTATTTGAGAGTATTACATGTCCAGCATAGCCTTTTTTTTGCTGAAGTGCTGTTAATCAAGCGCAATGGCGGCATCGTGCTGTAGGTCTTTTGTGGGTAATAAATATTAAACTAATAATAAATAATAAAGAAATTTTTGACATTATGGCAAATATAAATGAGGTAAGTTTTTATTAATGTATATACGTATTTACAAGTTTCATTTTATTTAAAATATCTGTACTTAAATATACTTAACAGTCAACTGATGGAGGCTCTTTTGTTAATTACAATGCCATGGTTTCATGGTTTCACGGTTTTCAGCTTTTAACAACATTTTTTAGAATTTTTTTGAGTATGCAGTTTTGTAGTTCTCTCAATTTCAGAATAACAAAGCAGAAATTTTAAGTGGCAATGAGCTACCGTTGATTTTTGAGAATTTTTTTACTGACGCTCTTCGGCATTTTTTCCCATACAAAAAAACTACCAGGCACTCGTTATATGGAGAAAATGAGCAACATCATAGCCATTTAAAACTTGCACTTTATTGTACTGAAATTAAGTGAACTACAAAACTGCATACTCAAAATTCTAAAAAATTTAGTTTAAAAGCTGAAAATTTTGGTGAAAATTTGTCTAATTTTCCAAAATTTTGTAAAAACTTTGAAACACTNCTCCACTCCATTCTATTACTCTTCGATAACATTCTAATTCATGTTCGCTAACATAGAATGAAAGAGAGCGGCTATTCTAACATCAAGAGAATGTTTTGAAGCTGCAAACAAATGCATTCCTGCATTTGTGTGTGTGTGTGTGTGCATGTATGTTTACCATATATGTAATACTTCTTGGCAGTAAGCTAACTTCTCAATGTGTAAGCATTCCGAAATCAAAGCGAGACAGTCTAGTACCATTTTTGTCAATGTATTGTGTACTTGAGTGCCGTTTTTGTATATGTGTTGTGTACATGTTTATTTATAAACGTATGTGTTCCTTTTCTTTCGTACGTATTTATTGATATATCTGTACTGTAGTGTTTTCGGACGGTACTCTCTCTGGCTCTTACTGCCAATATAGGAGTATTACATATATGATGTTTACAAAAGATACAATAAGAAACCAGTGCATTGGTTCTTATGGTATTTTAGTTGTGCGCCTCTGCTACATCTTTGCATGTTGAGAATATTGATAGGCAATGTATTTTCAGGATTGACTTTTTAATGTTTCCCGTATGCGCTGCATTTTATGTGTGTTTATATTTTTACAACTGATAAAGGATCAACCGATTCAATATTTTATTGTTTCTCGCGAACGTTCCTTACATTTAATTACCTACTTTTGTGCGTCGAATGCACTTGAAATTCTTATCGTATGTTTGTGTTTGGATACATACCCTGCAGGGAAACCGCGGACTAGTGAATACAATTTCTAGTTCCGTACTAGGTCTTTATCGCCAAAAAGGAACTAGACCGATAGGCACTAGATCCCCACCAGTCCAAAATCGGCGAAAAGTGGTACTTTTTAAAAACTATTTTTTTCAGTTTTTTCACTAGAAATCTATATCTCAAGTGTCGAATTTACAAATGGTTCGGAACTATAGAAAAAGGGATGCAGAACGAACTAGATCTTATTTGTCGAATTTTGAACTAGTTCGGAACTATCGAATAAGGGATGCAGCGGGGGGCTTGTTTACTTTACATAGATATGTGTTCGGTGGCTTTTTCGTTCAAATACGCTTCTATTCTGTGTTTCGCAGATGCTTTTTCAGAGCTTGGTAATACAAAACTAAAATTTGTGGTAACATTTCAACATCTTGGGACCGTCTGTAATCTAAGAAATAACAGCGAGCACCTCTGCAAACTCAGGTACAGCTAAAGGTATGTAAACGTACATTTCTTACAATCATTCAAACAAATTTAATTTCAAATTGGAAACACATTTCTTCCAAAATAACTTAAAATCGCACACACGGAAGAACCAAAAAGATTGAAAAATCATGACACTTTTTTCTTTCGTCTGTCGATTTTAGAACTGTCTCGGAACTATAGAATTTAGGACTAGTTCGGAACTATCGAAAAAGGGATGCAGCGGGGGGCAATTGACACTTCCTAGGACATCGCCATGTTAAATTCGCCAGTTGTTTGCATGCAAAAGAGATTTATCGCGAACCAGTACTGGGTCTAAATGTACTAGAAGCGCACCAGTTCAGAACTAGAGATTTTCCCCACAGGGTACATATGAATTTATATATGTAAATGTAAGTGTACAAATTATATTTTTGTGCGTCGAATGCGCTTGACATTCTTATCGTATGTTTGTGTTTGGATACATACATACATATGAATTTATATATGTAAATGTATGTGTACAAATTATATTTTCTTCTATCTATATTTTCTTCAGTGGACTGTATTTTAGTTTTGGTGCAAGTGCACAATTTTTATCTTTCCTTTGTATATTCAAGGATTAGAAATGTTTATTACAATTTTAAGTTTGAGTATTTTTAAGACCCAGGCATATATGTATGTTTGTAGGTATTCACACATGTTCAAAGATGTTTGAACATATTGCCGAGGGCAAAAAAGTGATTATTTATGTACTGTATGGTAAACATGTTCAATTTATTTTACAATTGAACATCTTGCGGGCGGCCAATACTGGTGGGAGATTCAAATTGAATTTTTAAGTTGGTTGTTTTCTTCCGCATGAATTTCAAGTAAACTACTAATAAAATAATAATAGTTACTATACATATTATTAAAGATGTGTGACTTTCTCCCTCTTACGCCAAATCTCAGGAAACTCGCCTTGCATTTTTGGCCGTTTATGATGTTTATCCCACATTTTGCCAGAAGGTGGACTTGCCGGGGGCCTAGGAGTTTGCCATTTAACTGTATCAATGGTGTTATTACCCGTTGTGTGATCTATATTTTGTATCTCATCATTACCGCTACCTCCGCGATGACTACGCGTTGTACTGGTACCAGAATGTTTGATACTTGACTTCGCATCAGGTTTGCTGGTCACTGATTTATTTAAATTTGCTGCTGTTTTGGATGTAGATTTTACTGAATGCTGCTCAACGTTGCCTCGGTTTTGAACTTCCTTGTCTTGAGATTTATTCAGCACATTTGTTCCAGTAGATTGAGTGTTGTGTGCTCGTATGTTACATCCACCGTTAAGCACAGGGTCAGTGATTTCATTATAATTTGCATCGACCTCGTGGACTTCCTCGCCTTCTTCATCATCATCGATTTCGCTTTCATCGCCACAATCTTCTCCTGCATTATCTTCTGTTGCATCTTCATACAAGCTCTGCAGGCAAATATTTACTTCCTGCATTAGTTTGATGTGATAATTGCTTTCTGCGTACTGCTGCTTCAAACATGTGTTTTCCTGTTCTAACGTTTTTTCGGCAGCGACCATCACTACTTTGTCCCACATTTTGCCAAAATATGGACCTGCCGGGGGACAAACGAATTCTTGCATGACATCTTTATACATTTTCACCGTACCAGCTACTCTGACACTTCTGATGCACTAACTTCTGGCAAGACCCATTCTTCTTTGGCATCCGCCTCTATTTTATTATTAGAAGTGCAAACTGTCCCCTCTGCGTTTTTGTTATTCATTTCTTGAGCTAATTTCTTTATTATTAGCATTTCGCTCTCGCAGGCAGAACGCTTAGGATAACATTCGAAAAAAAGTCTTTAATTATGTCAAACTTCAGCTTGTTATATGTGTTGTAGAGTTCATTGAGAGACTCATAAACCTTTCCAAGGATTTCTAGAAACACTCCCGGTTCTTCCTCGGCAATTTCTTCTCTGGCCCATTTTGCCAGTTTCCAAAATTGAGCTATTTGTGACAAAATTTTTCTTTCCAGCTTTTTGGCTTTTCCAGCTTCACCAGATTCTGCCATCTTTTTTTCATTAAATGATTTAGTCAATTGTTTTTTCTTCTCCAAAAGAACCGTTGGAGGGAATTGGTTTGGTCGCCTAGTTGACCTTGCTGTGCCTCGACTCACAGCCGTTCTTTTGGATACAATAAATAGTTTATGCGTAAAGTCTCGTGCTTTAACGACTTAAAAATCTGATATGCCTATACAACTAATAGGGCTTCTTTAATTTAATTATAAGTGCGGGAAATCTGTTCCCGTCTTACCTTGCCGCTTGAGCTCATTTTTTTTCTAGGCTCGTATTGTCGATTTCGAGGCTCGATTGACCAAAATGTATAACAATACAGGGCTTTCTTTTATTTTGCCTGTGCAATCACAGGGCTTTTTTTTTTTTGTTTTGCCTGTACAATTACAGGGCTTTTTTTTTGTTTTGCCTGTACAATTACACGGCTTTTTTTGTTTTGCCTATATAACTTATAGGGCTTCTTTGGTACTGCGTCAAGTCTCTCTTGCTGTGACGGCTTACATACATTTATGGACTAAACTGTCCTTGTGCCTATAAATTTATAGGGCTTTTTATTGTGCCTGACCAAATACAGGGCTTTTTTGTCTCAGAGCACTTCTCTTGGGCTCGTAACGACCAAAATGTTCGATGCAGAGCTGAGTCACTTGTTCCTTACCTCGGGTTGGGGGGTAACAAGTAATTCTCAGCAATGCTTGAACTACAGATACTCTTATTTTAAAATTCTCTATCCCTTACCACTGGTGGGGGGAAGTAGAGTCTAATAAAATAAGAGGTTAGTACTTTCAATATTAAAAGTTTTACCCCTTACCACTGGTGGGGGGAAGTAAAACATACAAAATAAAATATAGAAGAAGAAGAGTGTTATTGAGAGTCTTTACGATTCTGAATATTTATTAAATATTTCTTCTTTTTATACAATTTTCTTACTTTATGTTTCCTAACTAACTGTATATGTACATATGTGTGTGTGCATGTATGTTTACAAAAGATAAAATAAGAAACTAGTGCATTGGTTCTTATGGTATTTTAGTTGTGCGCCTCTGCTACATCTTTGCATGTTGAGAATATTGATAAGCAGCATTGACTTTTTAATGTTTCCCGTATGCGCTGCATTTTATGTGTGTTTATATTTTTACAACTGATAAAGGATCAACCGATTCAATATTTTATTGTTTCTCGCGAACGTTCTTTACATTTAATTACCTACTTTTGTGCGTCGAATGCACTTGACATTCTTATCGTATGTTTTTGTTTGGATACATACATATGATGGCAATATATGGAAATGTAACTGTACAAATTATATTTTTGTGCCTCGAATGCACTTGACATTCTTATCGTATGTTTGTGTTTGGATACATACATATGAATTTATATATGTAAATGTAAGTGTACAAATTATATTTTCTTCTATCTATTTTTTCTTCAGTGGACTGTATTTTAGTTTTGGTGCAAGTGCACAATTTTTATCTTTCCTTTGTATATTCAAGGATTAGAAATGTTTATTACAATTTTAAGTTTGAGTATTTTTAAGACCCAGGCATATATGTATGTATGTTTGTATGTATTCACACATGTTCAAAGATGTTTGAACAGCAGTTTCATAGGAGATGTCAATTGCCCGCTCCTGCATCAGCACGCTACCAGTGGAAATACTAGTATTATCATACCAGTTGACGGGATAGACTGCCTATTCATCCCCCGTGAAAGCATAATTATGCCATTTTACTCGCGGCGCTGCAACTGTGGCAATGGTCGACAGAGTAAAGCTTCGGCACGCCAAATAAAGGGAATCCCTGTTTGAATTTCAGTGAGGGAATCTTTTTTTATTTTTATTTTACTTATTTATTTATATCTCTTGTTATTTCTAAATTTATAGTTTTAAAAAGTAGAAAGAATTATTTTAATTTTTTTATGGTATTTGAGTATTTAGGTTTTTTCCAAATGAAATTCAATTTATGTACAATTTTTATTTTATATTTAAATTGAAATAACTATTTAAATTAATTTATTTAGTTTACTTTAACANAGCAGCATTGACTTTTTAATGTTTCCCGTATGCGCTGCATTTTATGTGTGTTTATATTTTTACAACTGATAAAGGATCAACCGATTCAATATTTTATTGTTTCTCGCGAACGTTCTTTACATTTAATTACCTACTTTTGTGCGTCGAATGCACTTGACATTCTTATCGTATGTTTTTGTTTGGATACATACATATGATGGCAATATATGGAAATGTAACTGTACAAATTATATTTTTGTGCCTCGAATGCACTTGACATTCTTATCGTATGTTTGTGTTTGGATACATACATATGAATTTATATATGTAAATGTAAGTGTACAAATTATATTTTCTTCTATCTATTTTTTCTTCAGTGGACTGTATTTTAGTTTTGGTGCAAGTGCACAATTTTTATCTTTCCTTTGTATATTCAAGGATTAGAAATGTTTATTACAATTTTAAGTTTGAGTATTTTTAAGACCCAGGCATATATGTATGTATGTTTGTATGTATTCACACATGTTCAAAGATGTTTGAACAGCAGTTTCATAGGAGATGTCAATTGCCCGCTCCTGCATCAGCACGCTACCAGTGGAAATACTAGTATTATCATACCAGTTGACGGGATAGACTGCCTATTCATCCCCCGTGAAAGCATAATTATGCCATTTTACTCGCGGCGCTGCAACTGTGGCAATGGTCGACAGAGTAAAGCTTCGGCACGCCAAATAAAGGGAATCCCTGTTTGAATTTCAGTGAGGGAATCTTTTTTTATTTTTATTTTACTTATTTATTTATATCTCTTGTTATTTCTAAATTTATAGTTTTAAAAAGTAGAAAGAATTATTTTAATTTTTTTATGGTATTTGAGTATTTAGGTTTTTTCCAAATGAAATTCAATTTATGTACAATTTTTATTTTATATTTAAATTGAAATAACTATTTAAATTAATTTATTTAGTTTACTTTAACAACCTCTAAGCGCACTCGAACCTGAGATCTCAGAACCAGAATCGGTAGTCTTCACTCGACGCCACAGCCGACATTCGTGATGAAAACAATTAACCGCATTTTAGTTTTGGTTGTGGCTATTCAAAGCCAGATGTCGCTGATCGCATAAGTTGTTCGAAATCGCCGAAATGATAGGCCGTCGCTTTAGCACATACTATTTAATGAACTAGTATTTATACTAACTGGTTTGGAATTTCACTGCGGAGAACTGGTATAATTATAGTCCATGACGAATTTAATACCAGCTTTCGAACTAGAATTTCTACCAACTAATTTACTTTTTTCTACGAGGAACTGGTATAATTACGGTCCATAACGAACTGGTATGACTTTTATCCTTAAATAATAGTTCATGAACTGGAATTTGTGCATACTGGTTCAGCTTTTCCCTGCAGGGATGTATGTGTGTATGCGTTGTCACCGCTGTGCATGCTTTGTATCAGGGTTGTTGCGAATATTCGCATTCGCATTCGCATTCGCAACCGCGAAGCTTCCGCATTAATTTTAATATTCGCATTCGCATTCGCAATAATCAATACGGAGCTTTTGTGAATGCAAATGATGTGCAAGTGCACCGATAAAACGCATATCTGGCAAACAAAATGACAATTTGTAGGCAATATTTTTTGCCTTTGGTCGTGGGAGTATATCTTTAACAAAACTGGCCAACTTTGATAAACATGTCTTTAAGCATATTATTTCTTAAGCTATATAACCGAGCTATCAATGGGCAGTCATACAAGTTCCCACTTCTACTTGACCTTTGACGTACGTCAAATAAAACATAGTCCTTTTAATAATATTTTTCCCCCGTTTTCTGTGCTTTAAATACCTGCATTCTGATTTGCTTTTGATGTTACATACCGTCACCTTAATTCACAAAGGCCCTAACCAGCAAATTTGTTATTTTACAGGAGAAGCAAAAAGCATTACAAAAATCAAATCACTCATACGGATAGGGCATTTTAAAAAGTGGCATAACTCCGTTGGTTTTGGCACTAACACTTTCAAATTTCTAGTGAAGGTGTATATTAATATCCTACCAAAAGCTGTGAAAAACGCAGTTTCGAAAAAAGTGTTGGTTATGGCCTTTGTGAATTAAAGTAACGATATATTCGTTTCAATCATTTCAAATAGGGCTGTCTTGGAAATTTGTTTTTAGCAAAAATTTAAAAACAGTAATGTTTTTTACTTGTCGGGCAATATTTTTTTTTATAGAGATCAGTGATGGGCAGTGATGTATTTACTAAGTATTAAGTACTAAGTAAAAAAAGTATTTAGGTATTTTGTGTTGTTGTGAATACCAAAGTACTATTTACTTAGGTATTTAGGAGCTGCTAAATACCCAANGTCTTGGAAATTTGTTTTTAGCAAAAATTTAAAAACAGTAATGTTTTTTACTTGTCGGGCAATATTTTTTTTTATAGAGATCAGTGATGGGCAGTGATGTATTTACTAAGTATTAAGTACTAAGTAAAAAAAGTATTTAGGTATTTTGTGTTGTTGTGAATACCAAAGTACTATTTACTTAGGTATTTAGGAGCTGCTAAATACCCAAGTACTATTTACTTAGGTATTTAGGAGCTGCTAAGTACCCAAGTAAACAATACTTAGGTATTTAGGAGCTACTAAATACCCAAGTAAAAAATAATTAGGTATTTAGGAGTTATTAGGCATTAAAGTAAGAAAAACTTGAGTATTAAGGAGCCGCTAGATACCAAAGTACAAAAAATGAAAGGATTTAGCAGGCGCTAAATAGCTGGTCCAAAGCACTCAGGTACCTTGGGGATGCAAAATACTTTTACTAAAGTACCAAGGTATTTAGTCGATGGCTAAATACTTTCAAACTAAATACTGTATAATTTAGGAGAAATTTAGAGAATTAACACCTCACCTTACACTCACCTCAACTTACTTTACCACAACTCACTTCACCTCTCCTCAAATCAACTCACCACATACAAATTCACAACACCTCACCTAAACTCACCACACCTCCTACTGCTACACCAAAATCCACCAAATCTTAACTCACCACAGTTTAACTCATCACACCCGTTCCCACCACACCTCACCTAAACTCACCACACCTCAATTTGGGAACTGTTTCGGGGTTTGAGAGATTCTTCAGACTAAATCAGGATTTTCAAGACTATTTCGGGGGTTTCGGGACTATTTCGGGATTTTCGAAGCTATTTCGTAATTCCCGGAAACTTTGTTTGAGATTCTCGGAACTAATTGGGATTTTCGAGACGACTTTCAAAATATGTAGGGATTTTTGGGAGTAGTTTCGGGATTTTTGGGATTTTCGGGATTCTCGGAGTTAATAGCGGAATTTTCGGGAGTATTTCGGGGTTCTCGGGATGTTGGAGACTCCTGGACTATTTTTGGATTTTTGGAACTTATATCGGACTTTTGGTACTATTTCCAGATTTTTGGGACTTATTTCGGATTTTCGGGACTGTTGGGACTTACGGGGCTATTTAGGGATTTTTGGGATTAATTTCGGATTTTTGGGACTCTGGGGACTATTTCGGTACTATCGAGAGTAATTTAGGTATTTTTTGGACTTTCGGGACTATTTCTAGATTTTGGAACTTTCGGGTCTATTTCGAGATTGTCGGTAGTAATTTCGGGATTTTTTGGACTTTCAGGGCTCGAATCGTAACATCTGTTCACGGATCGAAAACCATACGAAATAAAATTACGTGATACCGTCAGTCGCATAAGCTGAATGGGATAAAGAGTACGCTCACGTATGTCATAATCTGAAAACGGTGTTTTTACGTGACGAGTAATACGATATCGTATGTGACGATTCGAGCCCAGGACTGTTTCCAGATTTTTGGGACTATTTCGGGATTCTCAGGAATAATTTCGAATTTTCTGGAGTATTTCGGGATTTTTGGGACTTTCGGGATTGGTTTGGGATTTTTGGGACATTCGGGATTGGTTTTGAATTTTTGGGACTTACGGGACTATTTCAGGGATTTTTGGAAATAATTTAGAAACTTTGGGACTTTCGGAACTATTTCAAGATTTTTGGGACTTTCGGAACTATTTCTTAATTCTCGGAACTGATTTTGCGATTTTTGGGACTTTTGGGGCTTTTGGGTTTTTTTTTGGGACTTCTTTTGGATTTTTGAGACTTCCGGGACCTTTTCGAATTTTCATGAGTGTTTCGGGATATTTGGACTAATTTCGGACTTTTGGGACTTTGAGAACTACTTAGGGATTTTGGGACTTATTCGGATTTTTGGAACTTTCGGGATTATCGGAACTAATTTCGGGACTGTTGGGACTTTCGGGGCTATTTAGGGATTTTTGAGACTCTCGGGACTATTTCGGGATTATCGGAACTAATTTTAGTCCCGAAAGTCCTAAATATTCCGAAATACTCCCGGAAGTCCCAAAAATCCCGAAATGACCCCCGACAATCCCGACCCGAAAGTTCCAAAAATCCAAAATAAGTCCCAAAAATCTGAAAATAGTCTCGAAAGTCCCAAAAATACCTAAATTACTCCCACACAACAAGATAGTTTATCAAAATTTGGTGTTGGTGAAAGTCCCAAAAATACCTAAATTACTCCCACACAACAAGATAGTTTATCAAAATTTGGTGTTGGTGAAAGTCCCAAAAATACCTAAATTACTCCCACACAACAAGATAGTTTATCAAAATTTGGTGTTTTACCAGGAAAGAGGCAAGAAAAATTGTACCGGTGTTTTAGAAATCGATCTTGCAAATGCGTAGGGAAAAGATCTAGGTATTGAAAGATCGCGATTCGGTAATACTCTTCAAAATGCTTCCGAGTGATTTGAATCTGTGATGGTTCGTTACCTTGTATGAGCGAAACTAAACGACAGCAAAACGTTTGCTATTGTTTGTTAGTGTTCTCTGGCTCGTTCTCTGGTGATATTCAATGAATTATTTTGCCAAACCATAACTAAATAGAAAAGCCAAGGGTGTTCTGGACCACATAAGGAAAAGTTTCTGTAGAAAACACAGAAGTCTGATTTTTTTCTCAGTTATGGTTTCAGAAAATTATAAATATATGTGAGGTTCTACTTTTTACGTATACACAAGACGTTTATTTCACTTTTCATAGTTTGTTCAAATTTGTTTTAAACAACTAAGTATAGATTTTAAAATTTTGTGTTCTTCAATGCGCGACCGCGTACGTTCTGTTCGGCTCTTCGTTCGAATCTGCCAGTCTGCAAGCCCACGCTTCGTCCAGTTAATAGTTATCGCTCAATATTAGTTGCGTTTCCCAACTTTTCTGGGTTAAAACCTGTAAAACTGTCAAAAAGCAAAAGAAGCCAGAGAACCGAGTACGGGAACGCTTTCTGGTAAATTCCTGTAAATTTTTGCAACTTCTTGCGAGTTAGGGAACGCAACTATTGTCCGTTTGTCAGTGTCGCCGTCCCACATTCGGCCCCGAATGATGGCTCCCACTTCTTCATGTTTTTAGCTGTTTAATGATATCGTTTAACATTTCACTCAACTCGGCCACAGCTTTGACGTGCATCTCGACCCCTGTGAGTAAGCGAACAGGAGAAAATGTTGTACTTCTAGGCGGTGTATTGTTCATAGTTTGCTGAATTCGCTCTAAATGCTTGTACCAGTGCCCCGGACTCTCGACACACAACTTAGATAACATAGGCACAACAATTTTGTGCATCCGTTCCACCTGCCCGTTACCCCTCGGAACGTAAGTGGCGATTAGTAAATGCTGTATTCCCTCTTTTTCACAGTAGCCCTTGAAAACATGTGACGTAAACGCCGTTCCCCTGACCGATATTATCCCTTTTGGATTACCGAACACCGCTGCCTGTTTTCTAAGGCATGTGACTACACCATTTGCGCATGCGCTGCGTGTGGGATACAGCCACACGAACATAGAGAACGCGTCAACTATCACAAAAATATAATTATAAGATTTGTTTGTGGTTTGCATAGGCCCGACGTGATCGACGTGAACGTTCCGAGAGGCACATCTTCCTTGCGTAGTGGCGACAAAAACCCTTCCTTTTTACCAGCCTTACTTTCGGAAATTATGTACTCGATGCAACTTTTAACGATCTTTTCGGTTTTTGTAGGCAGCTTCGGGATAAAAAAAATGTTTTTTCAATATCATCTTGGGTGCGTTTAGCCGAAAAATTACCTTGCTTATGAACTATTATATCATCTTCCATCAAGGATGGATTATTTAGAATTTCATCTTCCATCAAGGTTGGATCTACTATAAGTTCCTTGCTGGGATCTTTGTAGAGTACCCCTTGTCTCATGTAGAAATCTTCATAATTCCCATAATCCAACGCTTCAATCACCGCTCGAACCCAGTCATCCCCTTGATGTGCTTGCTGAAGCCGATAATGCAGGGTGTCTTCAAGCATCAAGCAAGAGACCCTGCTGAGCGCGTCCACATGTCGCATTTTGCTTCCACTGCGATGTTCAATTTCATAGTGAAAATCCTGCAAGAAAATCGCCCAGCGAGAAACACGTAACGGTACATCTTTTTTCTGCATGGTCATAGTGAACGCATTGCAGTCTGCTATGATCGCAAACCGAATACCCAACAGATATACGCGCCGCTTTTTCAACGCCCCCACTATGGCAAGCACCTCCAACTCATAGGAGTGATACTTCTCTGCTGCGGGTTTGGTCTTACGACTCATAAACTGTATAGGGTGAAACTGTTGATCGTCTACGTCTTTCTGGAGAAAATACCTCCGTACCCATAAATAGAAGCATCGGTATGTACCTCCGTTATCGCTTTCGGATTATATAGGCGAAGTGCAGGTGCGTTTGTAAGAGCAACTTTCAATTGTTGAAAAGCTGCAACTTGCTCGTCACCCATATTAAACTTTGATCCCTGTCGCAATAAGTCCGATAAAGGCTTATCTAGTCCCGCGTAACCCTCAATGAAACGCCTAAAATATGACGTCAGGCCCAAATAACGCTGCACAGACTTACGATTATGTGGCAAAGGAAAATTCTTAACCGCCCACACCTTAGCATCTGACGCCCTGATGGTACCCTTCTCTACTACGTACCCCAAAAATTGCACGGTTTTCATAAGGAACTGACACTTTTTCCATTTTATTCGCATATTAAATTGGGCTGCGCGCCACAAAACTCGGCGTAACTTATAGAAACCTTCATCTTCATCCTTGGAGGGAATGATAAGATCGTCCATGTAAGCCACGCATGTACCGTTTTGTATTAGATCCCTCAAAACAGCAAAAATAAATCTCTAGAAAACCTCTGGGGAGTTTGATATTCCAAATGGGACAAAGAGGAACTCATACTGGCCACTGTGCGTAACAAATGAGGTAAATTTTCTCGAGCCCTCCTCTACTGGTACATGGAAGAAACCATTTTCCATGTCTAGGGTAGTGAACACCCTAGCGCCCTGCAGCCGTTCGAGCACATTGCCGATTATGGGCATTGGGAAATTGTCCCTCATTATTTTCAAATTGAGTCGCCTATAATCGCAGCAGAGCCTCTTCCTGCCATCTTTTTTTGCGACAAGTACCACAGGCGACGCATAGTCTGAATTGCTAGGCCGTATAATCCCTTCGTCTAACTACTTTCCAACTTGCTTTTCTACGGTGCATTTAGTGTATGGCTCCGCCTCGGACCCTGTTAAATTGGTATGTCATCTGTTATTGTGATTTTCATTTCAAACGGCGATTTCTATTGATGTTGTGGTTGATATGTTCTAATAAATCCTACTATTGCGTCCGCATATTTACTACCCAAGTGCGATAAATCTATGTCTAGACCAGTGATTCCCAAAGTGGTCCAGGTGGCCCCCCAGGGGTCCACGGGATACTCGACGGGGGTCTACGTTGGCTTTAAAAAAAATATGGGAGTCCACGAGTTGTAAATGGGGGCCCACGAAAATGTATCTGGTTTCGATAGTATAGAAACAAAATGATTGCTTGATAGCCTCTTTATTTAACTTTAATTTTTTTGAGTGGTGTATAGAGCTCTTGACGCACTGCTGCACTTACCGTCACTTTGTGTCTTCATACGTGGGGAAGCCTTAAAGGCCACCTGCAGACTAAAAAGGAACGGATGTTGATGTAACACTGAGTGAGGCGAGGCGGAAATTGCTGGCGGCAGAGATTTGAGCACTTGCGTCTATAATGCTGAGTTCCCTGAGGGGGAATGCTGGCTTAATTCCAGCACTGAGCCCGAACTCACACACTGACTCTGGGCCAGGATATAGGATCGTTTTCGAGGTTAATGGGGATAAAATTCACTTTTCTCTTACGGAATATGCTTCGGTCTTCCAGCTGAAGTAATTGAAATCCCTAAAGCCATAGACTACATCCTGAAAAAAAGTGGAGGGGAAGGAGGTTACGTGTCTGCAGTGACAGCCAAGCTTCACTTAAGGCATTGGGCAGATCTCTATCTAGGTATTTCTAAACTAGTTCGACAATGCAAGTCTCGACTAAATTATGTTAGCAAACATAACCAGCTCGCTTCACTCTGGGTGCCAGGTCACTCAGCAGTGCCTGGCAATGAGATATCTGACCATTTGGCCGCAGTTAGTTTAGAAAAGGCATTCCTCGATCCGCAACCAGTTATAGCACTCTCCACTTCAACCATCGAAGCCATCATCAGAAACTGGGTGAAAATTTCGCTCAGCAATGAATGAGAGCCATCGAGGGGATGCAGGTGGGAAAAACTCATGTTGTCTTCAATATCAGAAGGTCTATCTAGTTTTTTTCTCTCACTGAGAAGACGGGACCTCAGACAACTTGTTGGACAGCTGACTGTTCACTTCACGTGGCAAATGACAACTCCATTTTCCAATCCTGCCTTGCAGAGGACGAGACGGTGGAACCCTTTGTGATTCTTGCTTGTTTATCATCGATGTTTCTAGATTCGATCTTTTCTCTTTTGTGAGTTTCTAAATTTAAAGTTTGGCGTAAAAACTTTTTGGTTTTGTTGTTTCAAGTTTTGTGTTTTAAAAATATGAGTGATGAATATTTTTCGCATCACTTTAAAACTCGGAGCGATAAAAATAAAAATGATGCCAGCAACACAAATCAACTATTTTACAAATACTTCACATGAAAATTCAGGAGCGAGCCGAACTTGTGAGGAGTTTATGGAGTGCTCTCAAAAAATATAACACCTCAGGGCGAGATAGTACTTTGATGGCTTTACGAGCTCTGTTTTTTTTTTTTTTAACTTGCAAGAGTGTAGTTACATTGTTTTAATAAATAGAATGCAAGAAAATATTTTATATTTGCACACATCTTCTTTGCATTTTATGAGCTTTGGGAATATGTCAGAGAGGGCAGCAGGGGTTCACCGAAACCAGTAAAGTTTTGAAAGGGGACTGCGAGAAAAGCAAGTTTGGGAACCTCTGGTCTAGACCATCCATACCTTCCGAACCCGCTACCATGCAAAGTTCACCGAATTCTTGCATCCACTCAACCACTGGGTTTCGCTCATCAACTAACATTTTTCCCTCTGCTCCCGTTTTACCTCCGCATTTAATCTGCATTACTGACCTAAGCTCTTTTTTCGGTGTAAAAGTCACCCCTTCTTCTGACACTGCTAAATCAACTGATTTTAGAACATTGTTACCCACAATTGCCGAATAGCAAATGTCCCGCTCCCCAACTACGTGAAACACTATAGGCACTTTAATACCATCAACATACAGCTGGCAAGAAAAGCAACTTATTGTGGTTAGTTCACTATTTCCTATTCCCATCAATCGTCTTTTGTCGTCGTTCAACTTTATGTCCCCTAACATCATCAGGACATCGTAGCGAAGCAAGCATATGTCACAACCGGTATCGAGCAATGCAGAAAATTTGAAGCTGTTTATTGACAAATCTTTAAAAATTAAACATTTGCTCCACTTGCCAACTTGCTTATTGCTTAAAGTGCTGGCTCTTTCGGATTTTACGTCTACGCGCTGATTTTCGCATTTGCCAGCTCTATGCCCAGTTTGTCCACACTTAAAACCCTTAAAAGGCTGATGGGAGCAATTGTTTGCCAAATGCCCAGCGACACCACATTTAAAACTCGCCAAATACCCAATAGTACCACACTTGAAGCAACGTTTCCTTTCTACTAACTGTTCTGCTATAGCCGCTTCACTTTTAATTCCTTCCTTAAACTGACTGGGGTTAACCCGATGCCGACCTGAACGTACTTTAAACTACAATTTTCTCTTTGAGCTGTTCTATGCTTTTGGCTTGATATAAAACGGGTTTTCCTACCCTTGCATCGGGAATACCTTCGATAAAGTATTCAACCAAACTCGGCTAATCAAGGCTTATTGGCCTACCAATCTCCATCAATTGATATAAATACTCTCGATATTCCTCATTGCTACATTTGCGCGGACTGCGTAGTTGCCGATGTACCTCAACAGATGAATCTTTTATACCAAACTCTTTGAGCAACACATCTTTCAAACAATCCCAACAGCTTATGCCCCGTTGGCTCATAACAAACATTTTCGCCGCACGCTTCAAAAGTTGCTTGGCGTATAAAAACTTCTGTATGTCAGACCATTTCACCGCGAGTGCATTATTTTCGAACTCTATAACCCAATCTTCAACCGAAGGCTGACCTACACCACTAAAATGGCTCAACGAATCCTGGATATCACGTAAGGTAAAAGGTGTGCGCACCACAGCATCCACTGCAGAGGCTGCATCCTCAAAGTCCGAACCATCACCGTCGTCAACGCCCAAATCGAAATGTTCCCATAACACAGTGCTTCAAAAAAGCATAAAGTAAAAATACCTGGGAAGTTATGTATATTTTCGAGTAAAACCAGAATCGAAATATGAAATTTGCCGAACACCCCCAAAATATTGATTAACCGGTAAAAACCCGTTTTTTCGTACTTTTGCGCACTTATAAACCTGTAACTTAGTTTATTATGATTTATTGTCGGGTTTAAAAAGCAGAAACTTGGGCCTTTCGATCGATACATATGTGAATAAAGAAACCTTAAGAGATCTGTGCGTATTTACCCAGCAAACACATTTTTTTTCTTTACCTTTTTCACCTTTTTATATCGTTGGAAAGGCCCAAGATTCTTCTTTTTAAACCCGACAATAAACCGACACTCGGTTCATAATGAACTAAGTTACAGGCTTATAAGTGCGCAAAAGTACGAAAACCGTTTTTTTTTTTTTAACGGTAAATCAAGATTTTGAAGGTGTAATCTGTCTGGTAACGTGGCTTTGCGCCCCCTAGTTGAAAGCTGTAAACCTGCTAGTTTTTCTTTTAGTTCTTTCACTGTCAACTTGAAAATCTGTTCACGGTCCATTATAAATTGTCGGTCGCGCTCGGCAAATTGTACCTTTGTCCTTTTTAAAATTAAATGTAGTGAAAAAAGTACAATTGTACTTAAAATATCAACACTGTTTCACTGGCATGACAAAGTACTTGCTGCAGCGATGCCAGATTTGAGCGTACCCAATTTTTTACCGATAATAACTCATGCGAGGGATTTGGGCATTTTACAAGCCTATTAGGAAGTATACATATCTGTGTTCGTATAGAATACTAGCTTATATCGGAAGACTGGCTTTAGTATAATGAACCTTTCGGCGAATGAACGATTGCGAAAGACTCACTGGCGCCGAGTCGTTGAAGAACTCTTGGAAAATAAACGTAAAGGAGGCAGTTGCGATGCTAGCAAGTCAATATTCGTATAAAGTTTCATAAAAAAATTCCTTGTGGTTTAAAGAATATAGGAAATGGTACATTTTACTAAAGCCAGCCTCCCGACATAAGCTACTATTTCATACGAACACAAATATATTCGTCTACAAATAATGTTGATTATTTTAATTAAGTCCTAAGATAAGTTTGTGAATCTTATCAGTGTTCTATGTAAGAACCAAAAATCAATACCCTCGCCAATTACAACTTTTGCTTTAAAAGAAAAAGATACATAGCGCATTTACTCAATACTTGGTCTGGCATCACTGTTTGAGCATTGATGTGCTCAGCTCACTGTTGCCAAGGTCGTGCATTTTGCACTAAATTTAGTGCTTTTGGGAAACCAAAAAGCCAAAATAATTGGAATTCAATGCTTGGTGCGGTATTTAGTGATGCTTTTTTAATTTAAGCACACCGAATGCATAGGTACATATGTATGTATGTATACACTATACACTAATATTCTACATTAAGATGGAATTCATTTACTGAATAAAATGTGAGGAATAGGTAAATTAAATATGTTTTGCTTTGTTATAAATGTATTGAAATTAATTTATTTATAAAAACGTGAGGAAATGGATATATATATACACTTTTTACTGAATCAAAAAAATTATTAAACATAATAAAAACTTGGCGCTTTTGTTTTGGAAAAATTGGCTTTTTCTGGTGGCCTGATGCCACACTGGCTCAGTTGTCGCAAAAGTACACATACATACACGTATTTTTACTTGAAAATAAGTGTGTAGTGGTTAATATGTATACGTTGCCATCTCCGTACAGCTCACTTCACCTCGCCTAGCACGCTCGCGTGCTCGCAGTTTGCCCGCGACGTCGACTGCGTGCACCTCTGCTGTGCATCCCTACTCTAGGCGATGCATTAGTTAATTCACATGTTCTACAAAGAAGTGTTTGTAATTATTTTTATAATTTTAAGTGTTAGCAAAATAATAATTTACAAAAAGTTTCAAATGGCAATGCTTTTGTCAACTTATCTGCACAAGGTCGAACTCCAACAAATTTGCTGCTGAGCCCTTCGCTTGGTTTCGGCTCTCTTCGTTTTGCTCACTACAGCTTTTGTTATGATATTTAGCCACTGCTACGCCCAACATTCAACTTTCGACCGCTTGCACTTCGTTTGGTTGTATTATACGGCCGCTGCTATACAACCTCGCTCTTTCTGCTTTACGGCCAACTTCACCCCAATGCTCTGCTTCAAACACAACTTCGCCAATGTTTGCGCTCTACAGCCAACGCTAGGCAAATGCTCGTCCTCAAACACAACTTTGCTTATGGTTGCGCTATGCAGTCAACGCAACGCAAATATTCTGCTTCATACGTGTTGCAACTGCTGCAAATTGATCTCGTCGGGCTTTGCAGCCAATGCTTTACAACCGACGTGTTGTTTCAAACTATTTCTGCTAATCTGCTACTCCCATATGGAAGTATGCATTCAAACGTTTTATTGTTCTTTGCAGTCCCGCTGTAAGATCGGAGTACGACTCTGAACTGTTTGTGCTATACGGTCACTGCCACACAAAACTCTGCTTTGAAATTTACTCGTGCTCTTTGCAGCCACTGCTTGTACTGGTTGTCATATACGGCCACTGCCACACAAAACTCTGCTTTCGAATTTACTCGCTGCTCTTTGCAGCCACCGCTTGAACTGTTGGTGCTATACGGCCACTGCCACACAAAACTATGCACCCAAACTTGTTTTATAGTTCTTTGCACCCGCCACTGCATGTATACAAGTTAACAGCAGACCACACATAAGTTCAAATACAGAAAGCATATTCCCATACTCAGTTTGTAATTAAAATCCTAAAGCAACAACTTCTGTAATTTAATATCACACATTGAACTAAAATAACAAATGGCCAAAATGCTGACAGCAGCATTTTTGCATTCTTAATTAAATTCTCTGCGATCGAAGATCAAACCAAAAGACCACACAGCGGCATTGTAGCCAATGTAAATATAACCGCATTCCAATGTCTTTTCCGTTCCTTCTGTAAACTTTTGATTAAGAAATCAATATCGCATTTCTCATGCATTGGCATTTCATCAATCCACTGGCTGATGCAACGCCAAAGCGTCATTGTGAAATTAGTTCATAAGAAAACAAATGTTAGCTTATAAATAAGAGACAATTGAAATAAAGTGGGCACTTCTGATAATTGTCCGCGAGATGCGGATTAAGAAAAGCATCGTTTTTATTTTTTAAAAACGCTTTTCTCGGAAAGGAGAGCTTAAGTGGCGCCCAACCACGTGGGGCACACGCGAATTTAAAAAACCGGTAGTGGCAGCTAATATCTTTGGGTAAATAAGGAGAAAACGCCAAGTATCCTTACCCAAAGAATATTAAAAGTGGTGAAAGTGCGTGTGTAAAAACAAAGGTCTTTGGCTAAATAAGGAGAAAATAAAAAGTATCCTCGCCAAAAAATACGAATAATGCCGAAGTAAAAAAGTATTTCTAAAAAAGATGAAATACATTTTTTCCGGCAAAAAATAGAAATAAGTATCCTCTCTGGAGGAGAAAAATTTAAAAAATCTAAATCCGTGTTATCGAGCGGTTAATCATAAAAAATCCGGTCAATTTAAAAACCCGTGTTTAAAATGAACAGTGATTGTGTGCACTTTAAATAATGCATAGCCTTCAAATTACAAGCAAATATACCACACAAAATGACAATTTAAATGCGTAAAATTAAATAAACGCCAAAAACAAACCAAGAAGCAGTAACTATAAGTCTCAGAAAATCGAAATTGAGAAAATCAAAAAAGTACGTGTTCCAAATAAACGAGCCACGACAAGGCAAAGGAAAGCTCAAAGTTTTTAAAGTACTTTCAGACACAGTGAACAAACGATAATGATTTTCTAACTGATCCTCCAATTTGTGCGATACCAGCAAGGCATAGACACAAATGAAAGCCTGAAAAACACTGAAAAGCAACGAAGTGACAATAACAAATATATCTGGGTGCAGTAATATACTACAAATACAATCAGCGATCAGCCAAGGACAACAACAGCAAGTTCACATGGAATAGTATTTAACGTCAACAAGGACAACAGCAGCAAAAATTTGAGAAGAAACCAACTGTAATAAGCCCCTGCCAGCACTTCCAAAGCAGTAGAATTTTAAGAAGAAATTTTAGTAAATACTTTAATTATATTAGTTATGTATAAGTAGGGAATATCTTAAACAGACCTCAATACGAAAGGTTATTTGATATAAAAGACCTAACATAACTGAAGGCTTGTACAGCTAATAACAAAAAACAAAACCCTTTTATAACTCAGCTCAATTCTGCGATTCTGAACTCCAGACCCTCCAGAATAGAAGAGCATCCTTTCCTAGAAGGGATCACGACTACAAAAATAATAAACATTTCAAATTGTTGTGGTTCTAAAGTGAAAAGAAAAAATCAAAGTGAAAAAGCACTATAATAAAATTATAAATAATAATAATAAAAAGCAATGTTTACAGAAAACTAAAATAGAAGACAAGACTTAAAAAATTTGAAATGGGAAATAAGTTAGATAAACCCAAATACGAACGACTGTATTATTGCGAATACTGCCACGGGGCTCACAAAATAGGTAACTCTGCCCTTACCTAAACAAAAAACGTTAGAGAACGTAGAAATAAGATAGAAAAACTGTTTAATTACAAAAAAAAAACAGTAATAAATCAAAATGGTAAACGACAACGCACATTTAACCGTGGACCTGATTTCGCGTTTAATAGCAGAAAGTACTATTACGCTAAGGCAGGAAATTGATACGCTAAGGGCGCAGGTAGTTGTAAATACCCCTACTGACTATCAATCAGAAACCATTAATGATAACATAGTTTGCCAGGAGTCACTGGACGTTATCAAATCTTTACCTGAATTTCTGGGAAAGATCAACGCGTATGTTAGCTGGAGAGAAGCGGCTCATAACGCAATGAGCCTATATGTAAGGGGAAGTAGGAAATACTTCGCGGCCCTTACAATTTTAAGAAATAAAATCACGCATGACGCTAACGACACGCTAACGAACCATGGTGCAGTTTTAAACTTTGATGCCTTAATAGCTCGTCTTGATTTCGCATATTCGGACAAACGTCCTATTGATATAATCGAGCAGGAGCTAAGTGTCCTTCGACAGGGCGCGATGTCGGTTGTCGAGTATTATAACTTGGTCAACAAAAAACTGACCTTGTTAACCAATAAGACCATAATGACACATGGCACTAATGTAGACATCACAAAGGAATTAAACAAAAAGAATAGAGAATAGAATAGGCCATGCGTTAAGAATATTCATTACCGGTCTGAATGCACCATTGAGCGATATGATTTTTTCATTAAACCCGCAAGACTTACCAGACGCTTTACAGGCTAACCTAATATTCGCGGCTTGCGTTTTGGTACGCATGCCGTCGAATTTGTTTTTTTGCGTCACCCGAAATTGACTTGCATGCGTTTGCATTTGATTTCATTGAGCGAAACGTCAAATCAAAATGTCACGCAGAACAAAAATTGGAAATTGAGTTAGCTTCATACGCACGCCGTTCAATTTCGGTTGATCTCATACAAGTTGCATGTGCATGAGAAATTTTTGACAATAAATTGGCGGCGTGCGTGAATATTAGGTTAGCCTGTACGCCAAGGCTCAAGAGCTAGAGTCGAATAACCAAAGGGCACGTTTTGCCTAGAACTTCGCGAATGAGAGAACCAAAGCAAAACAAAATTATTCCAGTAATAATCTGCGGTTCCCTTCAAGGAACATTACACCCAAAGCAGAGCCAATGGATGTTGATCCATCTGCCTCAAGAGTGTATAACCAAAACTACAATACCAGAGGTCAGCACACCAGCGGTTTTTCAAACCAGAATAATAGGCCGCATATGGCTAGCACAAGTGTTAATGCAAATATGGTCCAAACCCAAAATGCTCACGCTCCGAAGCGACCAAGGGAAAGCACCCACAGTTTCCGACCGCAGGAAAAATCACAGAGAATAAATAATATTCACGAAAGTCATTTTTTACAAAAGAGCGAAAACTGTAAATGGATATTGTTGGGTCACCGATTGGCAACTGCTGCATTTTTTGAACATATGTTTTTTATGTACTTTAACATCTACTTATGCCTAAAATATTCAAGGTCAGAATAACTCAAGTCATTCACCCCAATAATATTTGTGTTTGCATTTTACGTTTGCATTTTTACATATTGTCTTGCTTACATATAGTCTCCCGCTATAATTGTTCACTTGCATTTGCATACATACATATTCACATATATGCGCCCGCTATGTTTCACTCATGCAATGATACGTATGTTTGTTTGTACACTTTGCCAATTTCACCTAACAAATGCATGTAGTAAGCTTAGCATATAAGAATGCCTACAGGAATGCTGCTCTCCCATTTCCTCTAATGTTTTTTCGTTACTGCATATTACCATGTACATATACTTTGTATAAATAGCGTTAAGCATATACTAGGGACATCCACCTTTTATGAAGTTTTGACATAACATATGTATTAGGGAAATATTAGATCTTATGTATATCGGTACTGGTATATTATTTTGAATTGTATTTAAGTAGATGAAATTTGAAAATAACAAGTAAGAAAGTCTAAGTTCGGGCGGAGCCGAACATTAAATACCCGGCGCAAGTATTAAATATATGTTTTCCACCTTTCCGAAAGCTACCAATACATGATAAGCCGGGGTGTATACATTTTAAGTAAATTAGCGTCCTTAAACTTCGAAATATTGCAGTTTCAAGCATATCTGAAATTTACCGTTATATGAAAAGCGGCCTCAATTTTAGTCCGATTTCAACAATTTTCAACGGTTTCCTTTTATGTGGCAAGCACAATAACCATACCGAGCTTGGTACAAATTGCTAGAACGGTTAGCGAGATACATATATGTGATCACAAGTGGGCGGTGCTACGCCCATTTTCCAAAATTTTGTCATAAACGTATTTCTTGGTAANAACAAAGTTATAATACCCTTGTGCACAAGTGCGCTCGGGTATAAAAACCAGTCTAATAGCTGACCACCACGTCGTTGCGTCGTTACTTGGCCCCTTTACTTATCATTGCTACTACCCTGCTAGTATTTTTCGCGTTTTGCAGATTTGAGCGGTCACAAAAAACGCTTTGTGATCCTACAGATATTCTATTATAAAATATTACCATATAATAACTAGAGTCCGACCGATTCCAATTTTTTTTCAGGTACCGATGCCGATGCCGATTAATCGGCTTATGGGGAAAGAATCGGCCGATGCCGATTCCATAAAAAATTACAAATAAATGTATTAATTCATAAAATCAGTACATTTCACGGAGTTAAAAAACCAAAAGAAAAGAAATAATTGAATTAATTGTCTTGTTATGCAACATTACATACACATGTATGTACATACATATGTATGTGTAAAAATATATGTACATATATCACATTTATGTACATTACATAAAACACTTTTTTATATGGTGCTAAGCAAAAAATATTTAGGAACACAAAATTTCATTTCGTTTTGTACTAAAATACACTCTTTTGCATTAAATGCATAAGAACTTATATGCTAGGTACGTATGTACATGGGCGTAGCCACGTAGGGGCAGGGGGGCCCGCCCCTCGCCCCTCCCTAACTTCCAAATTTTTGCCTAGATATTCAAAAATAGTACCACTAAATGCTTGCTTGATAATTTACTTTCAAGGTTTTTCCTATATATATACTGTATAACAAATTATACTCCCAACGCTAACAAAATAATTAGTAAGTTGATTTAAAAAGTGGATATGTGGATCATCCGGTTCTGTATCTAGTTATTCCCTCTAACTTCAAAGCACTTCCATTTAAAAAGGGTAAAAACCTGGCTGCAGTCGACAATGAGCAAAAATAGTTCAATTGTTTATTACTTTGTCTTTAGTGTATGCGTCTTTTCTAAGCGTACAACGAAAGTTTTGTATCACAGAACCAATCTGAGATTATTGATAAAACTATAGACCGGTTGGGTGAACAGCCAAGACGTTTACTTCTTAAATGTGACAAAACAAAATCAAGTAATATATTTAGCAATGAATATACCAGTATAAAAAATGTTTAATAAGTCCTCATATTTATACATACCTATGTATATAATTTAAGAGAAGATATTTCGCTGCAATGCAATGATTATAAATTATTAGTTTACCTTACGAAATTGCGGAGGAATATTACAGAGTATACGAAAAAAAGGTTATTTTTTTACATTTTTTATTTTGAATAACGTCTGGTCCGGCTATTTGGTTTACTATACAGGTATGTAGAGCTATGAATTTAAAAAATACATCAGGGTTTAGTTGAGAAATTCGCTTTTGACCACTATGTTTTGTACATTTCAAATTACTGCAAAGCTTTTGACTGCCGTTCAACTGGGAGTGGCCCGCGTGCGCTGGGTTTGGGTCCCGCCACGTTAAAACCCTGCCCAATGAAAAAAAAAACACATGCCTCGGATGATACCCCCTTCTTTTGATGACGATCACGGCAAAGATAGGAAGGACTATGATTTTAGGGTATGCACTTTGAATATCCGAACCTTTAATCGGGATGGTGCCTCTGCCCGGCACCAAGGGAAAATAAAGGCTGACATCACCGCCATCCACGAAATGCGATGGACGGGGCGAGGAAGGTAAGCGTGGAGCCTTGCGACGTCTACTACAGTTGCCACGTAAAGGAGTAAAATTCGGTGTTGGATTTGTGGTAGGAGAGAGACAGGCGTTCACTCTAGTGGACGAAAGTCTAGCCACAATCCGCATCAAAGCGGGAATCTTCAACATCTCATTCATATGTGCCAATGCCCCGATGGAAGAGAGGGGCGAGGCATCCAAGGCTCTCTTAGCTTAGAGCGTACATATTAGTTGAGGGTGATCGATTTCGCCGGGGCCCGAAACTTGGCAGTATGTAACACTGGGTTCTAGCATAAAAAGATCCTTCAAGCTACATGGATGTCTCCACATCGAAAAACGGGAAACCAAATCGAGGATGTTGTGATAGGCGGAAGGCATGCTTCCATGTTTTAGATGTACATACGTACACTCCCGAGGGCCAAACATCGACTCGCACTACTATATTGATGCATCCAATGTACGACCCAACCTCGGAGCAGCAAAAAAAGGGCCCCCAACAATCCAAGGAAAGTTCAACGTCGAAAATCTGCAATCACAACAGACGGTCAATGGATTCGGCACTCGACCCTCACACCTGCTGTGAGAGAGCACTCTTCAACAAACCGACTTGCGCGATCAGTGGAACCACATTTCCCGCTCATTACTGGTACGTGTGAGAAAATGCTTGAAATGCTGGCCGACAGAAAAAACACCCGAGTTGAGCGAGTTACGGAAGGTTTCAAGACGCTTGTAGGAACAACCATGGCGACCTAGTGACCGATCTCCAGAACGTACTCAGATTATGGAGGGAATACTTTTCGACCCTTTTGAATGGCAGAAGCACTGAAAGAAGTGGAGAAGACGAACCCGAGGTCCCAGTCGATGACGATGGAGTCGATATCCCAGCGCCTAACTATGACGAAAAGTGCCAAAGCTGCTTGAGCTGAAGGCCTGTCAGCTGAGCTATTTAATTACGATGGCAAGGAGGTAACAAAGTCCATGCCCGACGACTGGAATTCAAGTGCGCTCTGCCCAATCCACAAGAAAGGNTTGTTTTTTGTACAATAAATGGTTAAAATAATTTTAAGCAATAATAAACAATTTTTTAGTAAGTTATTGGTTTTGATTTTTTTTTTGTATGCCGTATGTACATACATATAGTGGTCCACAAAATAAAAGGATTGCGATATTTTGACCGATTTTGTCTTTTTCTATTTAATGTTTATTATTTTTTTTTTATAAGTCTGGCTGGTATACAACAAACACCATATAAATTCAGATTTCAAACTTTGTACAAAAATTAGAAAAATGCTGCTTATTTTCACCAAAATTTCAAACTTTTTAATCAGAATTTTGGTATGCAGTTTTGTAGACCATTTCATTCTAGTATAATGAAGTGCAAGTTTCAAGCTGCTATAAAATCCCGTTAATTTTTGGCATTTTTTTTGCTGGCAGTGTTCTTTATAAAAATAATTTTTGTGAGCTGTCTGCAAATGTTTTTTAAAGTTGGCTGTCGCTTCACCTGAACATTTGAAAAGAAATTCCAAAGAATCGGCGAAAAAAGGCCGATGCCGATGCTCAATTTTGTGCCGATACTAGCCGATGCCGATGCCGATTAATCGGTCGGACTCTAATAATAACATTATTTGGAGTCCAAAAAATTTTCTACGAAATATAAAATTTGAAATCGGACCTTCTTTTAGGATACAATTTCTTAAAGGATATAGAAGCGCGTATCGATTTACGTAATGGAAAAATTTATTATAAAATAAAAAGTGGAAATACAAAAGTTGAAAAAATCATGAATATTAATATTCAATGTGCGAAAAATGAAAATTTAAATCCCTTGGGACATGATAGTCTTAAGGCGCCCGCCGATGAAATTACCGGCAACATAAAACAAAAAGGTGAAAAACAAAATATGAAAAAAGTTAAAAAGTGCAAAAATGCAGAAAATGTAAACTCTTTGGGACAAGAAAGTCCTAAGGCGCCCGCCGATGAAATTACCGGCAACATAAAACAAAAAGGTGAAAAACAAAATATGAAAAAAGTTAAAAAGTGCAAAAATGCAGAAAATGTAAACTCTTTGGGACAAGAAAGTCCTAAGGCGCCCGCCGATGGAATTACCGGCAACATAAAACAAAAAAGTGAAGAAAAAAATATGAAAAAAGTTAAAAAGTGCAAAACTGCAGAAAATTTAAACCCCTTGGGACAAGAAAGTCCTAAGGCGCCCGCCGAAGTTTTTACCGGCAATATAAAAAATTAAGTTAAATGGTGCAAAAATGCAGAAAATTTAAACCCCTTGGGACAGGAAAGTCCTAAGGCGCCCGCCGAAGTTTTTACCGGCAATATAAAAAATTAAGTTAAATGGTGCAAAAATGCAGAAAATTTAAACCCCTTGGGACAGGAAAGTCCTAAGGCGCCCGCCGAAGTTTTTACCGGCAATATAAAAAATTAAGTTAAATGGTGCAAAAATGCAGAAAATTTAAACCCCTTGGGACAGGAAAGTCCTAAGGCGCCCGCCGAAGTTTTTACCGGCAAAACAAAAAAAGAAGTTAAAAAGTGCAAAAATGCAGAAAATTTAAACCCCTTGGGACAGGAAAATCCTAAGGCGCCCGCCGAAGTTGATACCGGCAATAGTATTATACTAAATAAATATTTTTCTTTGGGACATGAAGATCCTAAAGCGCTAGTCGACGAATATTCCGGCAATATCGTAGACAGTTATTCTATACTGAGTGAAAGAGGCTCCGAATTATCAGCTGAAGATTATTATGGATAAAAATCCTGGACATGAAAATGAGGAATTATCAGTGTTAAAAGAAAGCATAAAAGATAAAATTGAAGAAACTCATTGTAAAATTAATACAAGCTTTGCGTTTAGAACAGACGTAAGAGCAGAAATAAGAATGGAAAGTAAGGAACCCATATGGAGCAGACAATATCCATACCCCCTATCCGTGAACTCAATTGTGAATAAAGAAATTAACAAGTTGTTAAATGAAGAAATTATAAGGCCTAGTAAAAGTTCTTATAATTCACCAATCTTGGTCGTACCAAAAAAAGGAACAAACGATGACGGTTCACCGAAATTTAGAATAGTTATAGACTACAAAAAATTAAATGAACATACTGTTTCCGATCGTTACCCTATCCCGGATACAAACATAATTTTATCAAATTTGGGGAAAGCAAAATATTTCTCAAGTATAGACTTGGAGTCCGGCTTTCACCAAATTTTAATGTCAGAAAATGACATAGAGAAAACAGCGTTTTCCATTAATAACGGAAAATACGAATTTTTACGCATGCCTTTTCGTCCAAAAAATGCTCCCAGAATTTTTCAAAGAGCAATGGACGATATATTGCGTGACCACTTAGACCGCTGTGGTTTAGTGGTAAGCAGTGCGCGCTTTCACTCATCAGCACCTGGGTTCAAACCCTGGTTAAAGCAACATCGCAAAAAATATAGAAAAAGGTTTTTTCTTAACAGCGGTCGTCCCTCGGCAGGCAATGGCAAACCACCGAGTGTATTTCTGCCATGAAAAACGGCTTCTCATAAAAATACAATCGCCCTTCGGAGTCGGCGTTACACTGTCCCTCCGCTTTGTGTGACAACATCAAGGCGCACACCACAAATCGGAGAAGAAGCTCGGCCAAACACTAACATATGTGTAAGCGCCAATATATTATTATTATTATTATTATACAAAATTATTGCAGATATGCAAAAAATATGCGAATATGCAAAATATATGCAAATGTGAAAAGAAATATGCAAGTANTACTTAGGAAAAATATGTCACGTTTATATGGATGACATAGTCGCCCCTATTCCCGTTGGCGTTGTCGTTTTAAATCGAAATAAAAACGACAAGTTGGCATCACCGTTGGCGTTATCGAAGTTTATCGGAAATATATCGGTATCCTCCATTTTGAAACGAAGATAGGAACGCCATACAAACATTCGTCAACTGTCGTCCGCATTTTTAAGAACGAAAGCGAAAGGATTGCGATTTTAATAAAGTTAAAATGAAAATTACTACTGTGCAGCAATTTGAGGTTTTAGTTTCCGAAATGGAAAAGAATCCCGCATACGCCAAAGGTTTTAGGAAGTGCAGAAAACCTCTAAACATCGATAGTTTTTGGAACGTGGTTGCAGAAAAAGTAAATCCTTTTGGACCTCCAGTTCGTGATGGAGACGGTTGGCACAAAGTAAGTAAAATTATGTTAGCAGTAAATATTACTTAAGACTAACGATTATACAATTATACTAAAGGTATGGAAGGACTTGAAATTCAAGGTTAAGAAAAAATTGGTCAAAAACAAAACCGAAGCGAGAGCAACAGGAGGAGGAGCCAGTAGACAAATTCAACTGTTACCACTGGAAGAAGCGGTTGCAAATTTGTTGCAGTTTGAGCAGCAAATAAATCCAAAAGGGAGTGAGTTGGGTTTGGTTGAAGATACCGAAATTGATGCGTTGCTTAACCTTGATGAAACGACTGCGAGTTCTCAAATACAGGCAAGTATAGAAAACGCTGAAGAATATGTGGTCGAAGACTATGTGGAAGATGAAACACCCACAGTTTCAACAAGAGTGCGATCCTCAAGAAGCGCAAAACCCTCAGAAAAAGAAAGAAAAGAGCTGTTGAGGAAGCAGACCGAAATACAGGAAGTGCAGTGCAACCATTTACAGCCCATTAAGGGATACATGAAAGATGTTTCCAGATACCAAAGAAAAAGGTATGAGATAGAAGAACGCCTAAAAATTTACAAAAGGAAGGCACGTAAAGAAGAAGAGCTTTTGGAGCTGGATGCTGCAGTAAAAAGAAAAAAGTTGGAGTTATTAGAGAAACAATTAAGTTCAAATATGTAATTTATTTAACTTGAATTTTTTATTTATTTTTTATGAAGTGTTTCTTCTTTATTTACTTTAAGTATGTATGTATATAGCATGAATTAAAAATAAAACTTTTTGCTTTTAATCACATCTCTTATTCTGGAAGCCTCTGAGCTACCGCCTGCCTCATTTTCATTAATAATGGCAGAATTTTCTGCTTCTTCGAAAGGCGTTTGTAGATCATCATGTATGTATTGTAGTGAAGACAAATATTGTGAAGAGCAGCACAAGCGTTTACGACTTTAGTAATTTTTTGGGGATCATAGTGTAACTCACGCGCTCCAAGGAGGCATCGAAATCGCGATTTGAGCACTCCAATCACTCGCTCAACAATATTTCTTGCTTTGGAATGAACGGAATTGTAGCGGCTTTCCGCACTGTGTTCAGCCGCTGATCTATAAGGTGTCATTAGAAATGGTTCTAATGGGTAACCAGCATCGCCCAAAAACTTGTATGTAAAACTCATTTCAATATTATTTGTAATTTCATACCAAGAATACACGAATTACGTTCACCAGCTTCATATTATTCTTGTAAAAACCTTCTTACTCGGCTGGTATTCCAAATTAAGGAATCGTGTCCAGAGCCTGGATGTCTGGCGTCTACGTATCTGATACGCATTTTATGATCACATATCTAATACAAGTGCAATGAGGTATAGTCGTTGCGTGGAGTGCAATGGGGTATAGTCGTTTGGAGTGCAATGGGGTATAGTCGTTGCGTTGGGTATGCAGTTACAGTTGCATGGCTATACTCAATCCCGGCTCTTACGTCCTCGTTCGCGCACTCTGGGCAACGTGAGCAACCCATGTGCGAGATGCGGTAACCAATCCGAGTGGAGCCTTGGGTCACGGCAGAAAGAGAGGGAGCTTCGGTGGGGCCACTCCGACTTATTCGGTTTAAGGGCTCACTGAAGTCTGCAGCGTCTGTTCACCAGTAGGTGCGGCTGCAAGCGGGTGTCTGCTTGGAGCAAGCGGCTCGCTACATAAACGTGTATTTGGTTGCGAAACCACCCCCGTCCCAGCAATGGGTTGTGC
>NW_016157242.1:216245-261599 GCF_001687245.7 Rhagoletis zephyria
CAAATTTAAAAAAATTAAAAATTACAATTCCTTTAATCTGTTCATATAACGTTTTTCTATATAATCAACAGTTTTAAAAAAATTTTATATTTTAGGCAAAAAATATTTTTTTCTTCATACATTTATTTTTACCGGCAAAACTGTTGATTATATAGAAAAACGTTATATGAACAGATTAAAGGAATTGTAATTTTTAATTTTTTTTTATTTGTTTGAGCAAAATCGGACTAGTGGTTCTCGAGTTATGTCAAAAAAATACCACCAAAGGTGACAATTTCCCCTATATGATAGTTATATATATATCTCGATTCCTAGACGTGACCCAACGAAACGCCGGGACACGTATAACTTGTTTTTGACCGATATAACATTTCCCGTTGGTTTCATCCCATCCCGATTTTGACTGTCGCATAGTGTAATAGGAATAGAACTGTTCATAAAGATAACATAAAATCATAATATTTTAGATTGTCATCATGCTACTTTTACTGCTTGGATTACTACTCAGTTTAACAAAAGCTGACATTATTGATTACACTCGACAGGACTATGTACTAATTGAAAACGGAGACGTTTCTATTTAGAGCAAGTACGGGGACATATTTCATATTACAAACTTAACATATTTTGAGAATATTATAGCCGATGAAAAACTAAATTTTTATAACAGTGTTCTTTACGACAAAAATTACATTAAATTAGAATTTAATAATGCAGAGACCGAATCAGAAATTTTAGTAATAGAAACGTGGTTAGGACAATTAAAACAGTATACTTTTAGACAAAAAAGAGGTATAAATGAATTAGGAACACTTTGGAAATGGATAGCAGGAACTCCGGACCATGACGATTTCATCAAAATTTTACAACAAACTCGGAACTTTTTAAAATTATCACAGAACTGACTGATACAGTACAAAATATTTGCACACATTTGCTAGAAATATAAAGAAGAAACGAAATCAGTTTATTTTGCATGAACTTCAAAAGATGATAAATACAATAACTTTTGGAAAAATGGGAATTTTAAACCCAACTATTTTACATTTTGACGAACTAAAAAATATTACTTATTATCAACATGGAACTATGACAGTTACGGATTTAATGGACATTTCAGAGTTTAAAATTATACAAAAGAATGGCATAATTGTACTTTACATTAAATACCCAAAAATAGAATTAACTTGTAAGTTTTATGTAGTAAGAGCTATAGCTCAACTAGATGGTAAGCTTCTAATCGACAGAAATGTAACAAATTGTAAAAGCAAATTTTATAATATTTATAATTGCAAAACTGAATTAGCAAACACATATTGTAAATTAGTAAAAGAAAAATCATGTTTGTCAGAAATTTTAAATAAAAATCAAGGAAAATGTAAAAAAATTAAGGAACGGAACAATAAAATTGAAACAATAAAACAAGGGGCAATACTAATTTCAGGAAAAAATAATGTCGAAAACCGAACACTAGAAGGAACATATTTAATTACATTTGAAAATCAAACTGAGATAAATGATATCACATATGAAAACACTGAGTCTAAAATTTGGAACTATTTGAAATATAACTATGTAAATAACTTTGAAATATTGGAATATATAGAATCAAGAAATGTAAATAACTTTGAAATATTGGAATATATAGAATCAAGAAACAAGCTGTTAAAACTAGAAAACATAAATATTTTAGGTGAAGAAAATAAAAGCTTTAAAACCAATTCATTCATTTGGTATATTATTATTACTTTATGCATAATTTTTGCCATTTATCTTTGTACAAAATTGCAAAAACCACATAAAAATACATAAGAAAATGAAAATTTAGAACTCCAAGAAAACGAATATAAAAATATTTTCGAATAAAGACACTAACAGAAAATAGAGCAGAATCTGGGACGATTCATCTTAGGGAGGGGGGAGTTAACAGCAGACCACACATAACGGTTTAAATACAAATTGTAAACAATAAAGTTCAAATACAGAAAGCATATTCCCATACTCAGTTTTTAATTAAAATCATAAAGCAACAATTTCTGTAATTTAATATCACATATTGAACTAAAATAACAAATGGCCAAAATGCTGACAGCAGCATTTTTGCATTCTTAATTAAATTCTCTGCGATCGAAGATCAAACCAAAAGACCACACAGCGGCATTGTAGCCAATGTAAACATAACCGCATTCCAATAGCCCAGAACGCATATCGTGCAACAATGTCTTTTCCGTTCCTTCTGTAAACTTTTGATTAAGAAAACAATATCGCATTTCTCACGCATTGGCATTTCATCAATCCACTGGCTGATGCAACGCCAAAGCGTCATTGTGAAATTAGTTCTTAAGAAAACAAATGTTAGCTTCTAAATAAGAGACAATTGAAATAAAGTGGGCACTTCTGATAATTGTCCGCGAGATGCGGATTAAGAAAAGCATCATTTTTATTTTTTAAAAACGCTTTCCTCGGAAAGGAAAGCTTAAGTTACATAATCTGTCACGCCGCTAAACCTACTGAACCTGCGCCGCTCTGTCGACGTCGCTCGCAGCGACGTTTATATTGCGCAACTGAACTTCGCAACGGGCAGCGTGTTAACGAGACAAAAGCGCTGGAGCCACGAAATTATTGGGATTTGTCCTTTTCACTACCCGTTACTGCGTATTTTTCGACACTTAAATATTTAGCACATCGAGTTATGCGCTATTCACTGTTCACAATTCTTTGCGTTAATTCAACTTTCAGTTAATTAAACACACGACCCACTTCTGTCACCATTTGTGGGGTTCTACTTTTTACACATACTTGTGTATACGTTTATTTCACTTTTCCTAGTTTGTACAAATATGTTTTAAACAACTAAGTACATTTTTTTTAATTTAGTGATCTTCAATGAGCGACCACGTACGTTCTCTTCGGCTCTTCGTTCGAATATGCCAGTCTGCAAACCCACACTTCGACCAGTTAATAGCTATCGTTCAATATTGTCTGTTTGTCAGTGTAGCCGTCCCACATATAATAAAAAATATGCAACCATTTTTATTGAGCTTGAGGCCGTTTTTAATGAAAAATTATTGTGGAAAAGCGCCAATAATTTGAAAAAATGGTAGAAGTGATAGCTATTTCGGAAATCACCACATTCCCTCATCAGACTTCTTTCGGTAGGATTCGAACCGACGATCCCACTGACTCAGCCAGTTGCCTGCACACTTTGCCTTGTGAATTCTTGTTGCTTATTTCCACTATTTCATTTGTTAAGCCAACTACAATCAAGCGCAGCTATTCCAGTGCTATTTAAACTTGATCATGTGGTTGTTGGTTTTGTTGGTTTTTGCTAATAATTCTATTATTAGAATATTAAACTTTTAGGTGTGCTCGTCCTTAAGTTACTTGTTTTTTTTTGGTATTTTATGGCCTTATAACAATTATATTCAACAATTTTTATTGAGCTTGAGGCCGTGTTTAATGAAAAATCTATTGTGGAAAAGCAACAATAATTTGAAAAAACTGTAGAAGTGATAGCTATTTCGGAAATCACCACATTTCCTTATCAGACTTCTTTCAGTAAGATTGGAACCGACGATCCCACTGGCTCTGCCAGTTGCCTACGCACTGTGCTAAGTTCGCCTTGTGAATTCGTGTTGCTTTTCCACTACTTCATTTGTTAAGCCAACTACAATCTAGCGCATTTCGGAATAGCTGCGCTTGATTGTAGTTGGTTGTTAGTCCAACCACATGATAAAGTGTGAATTGCAGCGGAATAGCTGCGGTTTATTGTAGTTGGCTTAACAAATGAAATACTGGAAAAAGCTACAAGAATTCACAAGGCGAACTTAGCACAGTGCGTAGGCAACTGGCTGAGTCATTGGGATCGTCGGTTCGAATCCTACTGAATGAAGTCTGATGAGGAAATGTGGTGATTTCCGAAATAGCTATCATTTCTACCATTTTTTTTTTTAATTATTGTTGCTTTTACACAATAAACTTTTCATTAAAACGGCCTCAGGCTCAATAAAAATTGTTGAATACAATTGTTATAAGGCCACAAAATAACAAAAAAAAAACATATAATAAAAAATTATAAAATTATTAGCATCAATACCTGACAGCTCGAATACAAATAAGTCTTAATACTCGCTAGTATAATTTTTTAATTTTGTATGTTTCAAAAAAGAAATAATAAGCATTCAAAGTCTAAAAAAATAAATTTTTAGCACAAAATCGTTTAATGTGCAAATATAGAACTTGACATAAAACATACGATTCATATTAGTTGAAAACTTATATCCCAAAGCGCACGCAATCCTTTCATCGTAAGGGGTCAAAATCTAATCCATACTACATATAATATCGATGGCAGAGTGGATGATCGACCTATCTCGGCAGCCAGTACGAAAACGTCCTATCTCAGAAAATATTTCAAGAACGCCCTATCTCAAAATTCGGTTCAAAGACGCCCCATCTTAAACGAAAATGTGCCGAGATGGGGCGTTTTGAACCGAATTCTGAGATAGGACGTGTTCAATCAAATTCTAATATAGGGCGTTCTTCAAAAAATTCTGATATAGGGCGTTGTTGAAAAATTTTCTGAGATAGGGCGTTTTCGAACTGGCTGCCGAGATAGGTCAATCTTCCACATAACCTTCGATATTTTTTCAAGCACAATATTTGATTGGAATTTTTTTTAAATATATTTTTAGGTTTCTCTTCACAGAGTTCATTTTTGCTTGAATCGCTTGAAACCTGGCAACACTGGCTGATGTGACTTAGCAACATACGAGTCAGTCAGCACGGAGCTGTGGCCGTGAACGCATAGCTACTAGAGAATAGCACAAGAGTTGTGCTTGTTCGCGATACAAGGCTTGGCTGTTCAAAGGTAGAACGCCGCCACACCACAGTCAACGGTGAACCCGCATGACGACGAAACCCGTTCCCCCGACAGCATCACGCCGACAGAATAGCGCCGACGTCGCCCAGCAGCAGCGAGCCGACAGAGTAGCGCCGACGTCGCCCAACAGCGGAGCACCGACATCGCTAAACAGCAGGCCTCATACAAGTAAGCCGGAAAAAAATATTTTCTTGCTTCAGATGCTTAGATTTGTTGTAAAAAGTGGCCATACAAAAATTTACCTTGATCAAGAATCGATTAGATGACACCACAGGTCCTTTGAGGAGGGTTTGTAGCAAAAACGGTATATTGAAGGTATATATATACAAATACGCCACAATACAATTTTGAACCCCCTTTTTGTAGGGCACCGTTCTCTTGAAAGAATATAACTTCCTCTAATCCAGAAATGTTAACCCCATTATACAGGGGGCGTGGCATCTGACATATACTAAAATGTGAAAACTGATGTATCTCTAAAACCAATCACGCTGGGGAACTGAAACTTGGCACGGATGCATAAATTGTAAATACCCTACTTACGGCGAAAAACGATAGGTGTTGGAAAAGGGGGCGTGGCACTTCCAATACAAGCTGAAATTCACTTATCGCTTATCCCTGGAACCACTTATGCTAACGTTCTGCAATTTCACACAGGTACATATGTTACAATATTACGGCAGGCAATGGCAAACCTCCGAGTGCATTTCTGCCATGAGAAACAGCTTCTCATAAAAATACAATCGCCGTTCGGAGTCGGCGTAAAACTGTAGGTCCCTCCGCTTTGTGTGACAACATCAAGGCGCACGCCACAAATCGGAGGAGAAGCTCGGCCAAACACCAACATATGTGTAAGCGCCAATCTATTATTATTATTATTATTATTACATATGTTATCAATTTCGCACTTATGGTGAAAAGTGGTGGATAATGGAACAGGGGGCGTGGCACCTCCCATACAAACTGAAATTCTCAATCGCTAATCTCTGGAACCGCTTTTGCTAACATCCTGAATTTTGAAACCGCTACATATGTTAACAATACCGTCCTTATGCCGAAAAGTGTTAGGTTTTGGAAAAGCGACGTGGCATCTCCCATACAAACCGAATTTCAAATATCGCTTATCTATGGAACCGCTTTTGCTAACGTACTTATGGCGAAAAGGGGTTTGTATTGGAAAGGGGGATGTGGCACCTCCCATTCAAAATAAAATTTCCATATCGCTTATCTCTGGAACTACTTATGATAAGGTTATGATAAGGTTATGGATACACCTCCAAAGTAGAAAATGCAATTATTCAATGGGGAAGAATTTTCTCCCAGATTTCGAAATCGCATTGAATGATTATTTTGTGGAAAGGTTTTTAGAAGGAGTTTTCTTCCGAGAGGGGGCTCATGGATTAAGAGCTATCCAAAGAATCCTATTTATGGTCACATTTGCTTAATCTTTTGAATACTTGGTACCCAAACGTGTGATGCAAAAATATTCATTTGTGGCCCAGTCCTGACAAAACCCGTGAGAACACCTTCGAGGTACTTTCTTAACTTCTACCGACTCTGATCAAGAGAAAGGGGAGTTTATGTAGATGTTGGAAATATAGTTTTTAACCTTCCCAAGGGCTCTGAGACCAATATAATCGAAAAACGTATTTACAGTTTAAATATATTTTAAAGCTTTACGCTGCAAAGAAAACACTATTTCAAGTTTGAATGTCAAATTGTTTAATATATTCAATTATTTTTTAATGAATATATAACTTATAACTACATATTTGTTTTTTATATATATTTTTTGAGTTATGTTTGCGAAATGCCACCGTCGGAGTGTGAACTTTCTTCTGCTTCATCAGTCGCAACTCTTGCGTAACTATGACCATTTTCTCGTACAGACTCTGCTTGATATAATATGGAATTTGACATTGTTGCAAGGTCGTGCAAAGTCTGGTTTAAGCAGTATCTAAAAGTAGGAATCATGGAGTCTAAAAAAAAATTTAAGAAAAGTACATGATAGCACAGTGTTTAGATTGTCCAAAAAAGTTCGACTTTGTTCATATTTTTTTACGAAAAACGCCTAATTTTGACATATTGCTCTAACCACGTCCCTCATCACATATTAATTGTTTTTATTTCATAAAAAAGAGCATCGTTTTCTATGCCAAATACATTCTTTTCAGCGTTATGGCACATCACTGTGATAAACACCACACCACTTTTTAAAAATGTCTATTTGATTTGTGTAACTTTTAGAAAACAAAGTTTCAAAACATTAAATTTGACCTACAAAAAAACTACTAAAGTGGGCTATAAAACACCAAAGAATAATTTTTTCTATGTAATTGGACATTTCTTAACAAGTTGGAATTACCAAAACATCAAAATTCCACTTTGATTTTTTTCCGGCTAATGTCGTCATATGTCCCATTGTGCGTTAAGAGCGAAATACACCACACAAGCGGTTTGACAAACCAAGCGAAATTTCCCTTTGCTTCAAGCCATTTGTGCTGTGTATGGGGGTGTTTGAAGGTTTGACGGCGGTTTGTCAAACCTTCAAACACCCCCATACACAGCACAAATGGCTTGAAGCAAAGGGAAATTTCGCTTGGTTTGTCAAACCGCTTGTGTGGTGTATTTCGCTCTTAAGTAGCGGAGCTGTGGTCGTGAACGCACAGCTACTAGAGCAGGGATTCCCAAACTTTTTTCACCTCGGCATCCTTGTTGGGCCAAAAAAATTTCGCGCACCCCTACCCTTCAAATGTCTACAAAAACAAGAAAACGCAATGCAAACTTTATGCTCCTTTAGCTTTAATGTGAGGACTGAAATTGTTTTGATGATTTCGTTATTTCCTTTAAGTTTATTGGGAGATTTGACAATTTTACCCTGAAATCATTTGACGCTGAAAGCTTGCTGGTGTATTTGTTTTTAACCGACTTCACAAAAAGGATAAGGTTATCAATTCGCCGGAATATTTTTTTATTAATTTTTTCTATGTATGTTAACGCATAGCTTTGGACCACGTAACCCGATTACTATAATTCTTTTTTAAATTAAAAGTGTTACCTGACAGGTGGTCTAATTTGGTTTAAATCCGATCATTGGATCATGAATAGATTAACGATAATCTTAAATTCTTAGATGGGAATTGAAATCGGTTTTATTTATTTTTTGCTTAAAAATTACTTGTTTATGTAAGCATTTGTTGAAAATGTAGTCTCACATAGAAATGTAAAAGTATGGCCCCTATTATGAGTTGCATTCGACTGTGGTCGAAAGTGCTGATCGAACGAATTTTCATTTGATCGCTCATTCGATGAAGAATAGCGCTATTGTGAATTTTGCTCGGTTAGGTTGTTTACAATAGTATATGTTTCAACGCTGAGAAGTTTTGGTTACAAATCGAGCAAACTAAATAGTGTACATAGATATACATATGTATGTAAATTTGTGCAAATTAAAATGAAATAAAAAAGAAAGCGAGTTTATAAAAACGTGGTAAAAATGAGTACAACGCAGTTCTGGTTCAACGATTCGTCAGAGATGAGAGCTTGGTAAACTGGCCAGGAGTAGAAAATGTTTAAGAGGGTTTAAGTGTAGTCTTTCGAATATATTTTGACATAAAATATATTTCAGAAATTTGTCTACAGATTTATCAAAAACTTCCGACTGTCTAAAGAGGCGTTTGTGAACCAAATCTATTTAAAATATTTTAAAATTAACAACAGCTTACGATTTTGTTCTCAGAGATCGTGCCAACTGAGTATTGGGATTTTCTTTCACAAGTCAAACAAGCCTTTCGAGCTTGTTTTTAATATTCACGACGTTAGAACTGCATGAAATTAATAAAAATTGTTTAAAATTAGTCTCTAGCCGCCATAAAGTAAAAAAACAAATGAAAAATCATACATTTTTTCACAATTTTCTAACACTTCGCTACACCATCGAAAGCAAAATTCTGTTCGACAGAAAATTCGATATTCAACGAAAATTTCGACACGGTTACATAGCTCATAATTTCACTCTCGATGTTCGATCTTCGATAACCAGCGAAGATCCAAAATCGAATGCAACTCATAATAAGGGCCTATAAGTACGGTGACCATCCGTTCTGTTTTTTGCAGGACCGTACTGTTTTTCGAACGTCGGTCCTGCGTAGTTTTTCAAACCTGAAAAACCTAAAAATGTACTGATTTTTTCCAAGTGTCCTGCATTTGTCCCGCATTTTATTCGTTATTTTTAAATTATCGGACAATGGATGGATTTTTTCAAAAAAGTGTTTTTTGGTACGATTCGTAGCTTTTCTTCAATATCTCATGAAAAAATCTCCAAATCAACGTAAGCGACTTACAGCTCGAAGGGTATTGATGTGCCTCTTGCCAAAATATATAACTTGTGGCGACTTCAATGAAAATTATTAGTGCTACAGGCGACCATTTGCATTTTGTCTTCAAAGTCGAAAAAAGTGAGATTTTCAATCAAATACGCAGTTTCATTTGATTATTTTTTTCATTATTTTAAAAATTCGATAAGGAAGATATATCATTACAGTAAACTTTGAGCCAAAGATAATGAAAATCGGATTAGAAATGTAGATACTATGGAGCGCAACCTGCACAAATTATATATTTTTATAAAGGGCACTTTGTAACTCGTCGTTTACGTCGATTCATGACGTCGATTTTTGACATATAACTGCGAAAAGTACCAAAAACAAAACAAAAAACAAAAAAAGAAGGGTATTGTTGTCGTTTTGAATGACTCAAAATTTGCCTATAAAATAATCCTTTAAAGATTTTCACTTTTCGTGTAAGCTATTGTAATTATAATATGTTTTACTATACTTTGATAAATATTCATGTAAAAAAGATTAATATCGATGAAGAAAACGTGATTAATTTTTAAAGTTTAAAATGTATTAAGAATTTAGAATCATAAATACTCTTTTGATATTTATATACTACGTAAATATATGTAGGCATATTTTTGAAAAATTGTCCTTCATTTTGAATCCATATTTATGGCCACCGTACCTATAAGTCACTAGTATTTTTAGTGCAATCTTGCCAAGAGCGGTGTTTTCTGCATACACTTGCATCCAGAACTCTTGGCTCCCTTCGTAGTATTTAATAATCAAAGTGCTGTCTTCACTGATGTCCAGAAGGTTTTGAAGAGCTTAATTGGTCATCTCAGTAGGTTAACTTTTCGGGCCACATGAAAACGGGTTTGTTATCCAGCTGAAGTCATCCTCAGAATCAATGTTGGGAAAATGTTCGACAATGGTTTTTTCTAAACCTTTCAAGCTAACACTGGTAAAGCGCGTTGGTGCTTAGAAAATCATTTTTGCAGCCAATTTCACGAAAGCAATTTAAGTGATAAATGATTTTAATTTTTTGAATGTTATATGGAAATTTCTAGTGAAATTGCTGTTATCAATTCTTTAGCGTTAACTTCGAAGTTACATACGGTTTTCTGATTACTTTGTTTATTTATGGGGTTTTTATGCAAATTGCTAGAAATTTTAAAATATACATGTCACCAAGAAAAAAAATCTCGACGTGCTAGAAAAAACCAGAGATGTATTTTAATTTCGCAGGCCCTGTTATCTTCGCAGCGTCATCCAATACGGGTTTTAAATCTAGTGGCGGCATCTGCCTAGTCGCCAGGGAATACCGAGGGATCATACAGTGACTTCTCGTGGCGTTTTCTGCCTCTTGCTTCATCCTAGACATCGCTCCTTTCGTTTTTCCAACCACCGCAAATATCCGCACACTTGCTCCATTTCAAACCATTAGGGGTATTCTCGAAGTCTTGCACAATGCACGGATTGCACGAAATGCAAAAATACTATTCCAAATTTCGAGGAGTACGAGATCACCCCATTGCAATGTGGTAGCATGCATGGGTAGCAAGCAGCGAAATTATGTATCAAATACAATAACAAGAGACAGCAAAAAAAAAAACGAAGTGAGCGAGATGAGAGGAATGAGAGAAATATGTAGCAATTCCAACAACAAAACAACTAGCACATGGTCGCATTATCTTGCTATGCTATTTTGCAAAATATATACATGGGCTTAGACGTTGCATATTTTGCAGCAATAGGAAATGTTGTTTCCCATGTATTTTGTTGTTGTGTGTTTGCAAGTTATGCAATCCATGCAATCCGTGCTACGTGCAATGGCTTTGCAAAATTTGGAGAATACCCCTATTGTTTTGTACAAGGTTGTCGATAGCTTTAAAAATTTCGTCGCCAGTGGCGTAAGTCTGAAGTACTTCGTTCTTCTTCGATTTGCATTGCGAATGGGTACCTCACTAACACGAGAAGACGTCCTATAAAATGGTGTTGATTCGCTCTTTGACAGTGTGATTGCGAAGTTCCAAAGAATAAGTGCGCGAAGCTGCTGCGCTTGTTACGAGAACAGCCCAGCCAACAAAAAATCCGAAAATTAATCTGAAAACGGGAAGAAAAGTGGACGAAACGCGGATTAGGTCTACAAAAGTACCGAAAGTGGTTGTGAAAAGGGTACGTTTTCGGCTATTTTTCTGACAATTTTCTGATTCAATTTTACCTTGACAAAACGTACTGGGAGCTACGCTTAAGAGCGAAATATCCCTTTGCTGCAAGCTATTTGTGTTGGGTATGGGGTCTGACGAGCCGTTGAACGTTATTTTAATAAAAATTAAAATTTTTGGATTTTTTGGTTGAAGTTTGATCAAACCGCTTGAGTTGTGTATGGAAAGTCTAAAGAAGAAATCGGTTAACGTGGTCCAAAGTTATATGGTTACATAAAAAAAATATATTCCAACGCATTGATAACCTGCCTCCTTTTTGTGAAGTCGGTTAATAAAGTACTATTTGCAAAGGCCCCACAATATAAACTTTTTGTAACGGACCCTGGGCACGGCGAGTATACCCCAGCGNCAGCGAAAAATATTCAAGCGCAATTGTTTTTTATGTGTACATACATAGGTACATGCATACAACTCCCACTCGCTGTTTCTGAGAAAGTTTAACTTATTTTAACTTTCATAATTGCCTATCCTCTCTATTCTCGCTCTATATCAGTGCCCCTGTAACTAGCTCATATGCGTACTGACTCTAAAGCGCAATATCAATTGCACTCAATATTCAAATAAAATAAAGTGGGCCGCTGCTGACCATAAATTGCACTAGAATACAGTGGTACGAAAATCAAGTAATTCAACCCAAAGTTAACACCCACATTACCCAATAAATCAAATAAAACGCAAATAAGCGGATTAAGGCCAATATATATTTATAAAAAAAGAAAAAAAAATACTGTTTACCATAATTACAATTACGTATAGTGAATCTATATACACACACACTAGTACATAGCTACGACAGCTCAAAATAAAATAGCGAAGGAATAGTCGAGCGCGACTGTACCGCGTTGCAGCTGTATATAATTGCATACGCTAATCTCCCACTCATTGTAATATCCTAATTCGCACATTTAACTCACAACATATGTACCTTTATACATGTTTCTGACCCTTTCATTCACCCTCTTCTTATATTGAGTGTACCCGCAACTCGCTCACACTCTAATATACGCATACACTCAATATTAATTCCACTCAATTTTAAATAAAATAAACAAAGGGGCGGAGGTACCACCGTGCGACACAGGAGTATTCCACGGTGGCTACGAAGACTGGCCGGCATTTAGAGACATGTTTACGGCAGTCTATATAAAACACACCAAATTAACCCCCGCTCAAAAGTTGTTCCATTTGCGATATAAGACAAAGGGACAAGCAGGACTTATGGTAAAACAATACCCTCCTACCGACGAAAACTTTGCGCTTGCTTGGGAAGCTTTGAAATCACGTCACGAAAACCCAAGAATCCTAGTAGATAACCAACTTAAAACCATACTAAATTTGCAGCCCGTTTACGCAGAAAGTGGCGAGCAATTACAAAGGCTACAAACAACAATTAATAATTGTCTCTCCACTCTTGCATCACAAAAAATTTATACTAAGGACTGGGATCCCATTCTTGTGTACTTGTGTTCATCGAAACTACCAAGTGAGACACTTTCCCTCTGGGAGCAATCCCTCAGCTCTCGGAAAGAGTTGCCACTATGGTCAGAGATGAACAAATTCCTCACTTGCAGGTACGAAGTGGTCGAACGGCTCGGTACGTACCGACCAACCAAACCCAAACCACAATATACCTACTTCAACCCTAGAGCTGGCAATCACAGCTCCACGTTCATTAATAAAAATCGCACCCAAAACTTCCACGTAGATTCCGCGAAACCAGTTTCATGCAAGCTGTGCAACTCCAATCACACAATGAAACTTTGCGTTAGATTCAAGAATCTCTCCGTACCCGATCGTCTAAAATTCGTACGTGAGCACAAGTATTGTGAAAACTGCCTCTCTTGTTCACACTTAAATGGTCAATGTCAGAGAAAATTTTCCTGTGTATACTGCCAACAACGTCATCACTCTTTACTCCATTTTGAAGCAAACCAGCAACACTCGAAACCCAACTCAAAACCCCAATCATCGACAACGCAGGCAACAACCACAGTGGAAATAGCAGACGACATCCCCTCCACGTCAACAGGAATCGTTCATACCCCACCAACCCACAAAAAGGTAGTCAACAACATTTCAACTCACTTCTCGTGCAGCAAAGGAACCACCCTATTACCCACAGCGATGATACCAATTTACTTCGCAGAACCTTCCAGAATTAGCGACTTTAACTTTAGCAGACCCTAATTGTTTTACTCCATCTCGAATCGATATGGTCATTGGGAGCGACGTTATACCCCAAATTCTCGCATAAGGACTATATCATGTTGCCGACGGCACACTCCTGGCGCAAAACACGATATTCGGATGGATAATTAGCCGACCAATAGCTAAAAAGGTGACGTCATTCACAACCCAAGTCATAGAACCGACGAACGATGCACTCAATACGCTATTGAAGAAATTCTGGGAGCAGGAGGAAGTATACCTTACCCAAACCCGTTTAAAGGAGGATGAATACTGCGAGAAACTGTATGTAGTGACCACAACCCGTCAACAAAATGGTAGATACGTTGTAAAACTGCCTTTCAAGCAAGAGTTTCCTACCACAAAAGCGCTTGGCCATTCTCGTCCGGCAGCACAACAGCAGTACTTAAGGGTAGAGAGTACGCTGCAACGAAAACCCGAACTGCGTGACAAATATAACGAAGTGCAAGAGGAGTACGTAACACTAAACCATATGACACCTTCCTCAGCCACTGAAATAATTAGAGAAGGAAAGTATTTCTCGTTTTATCTCCCCCATCATGCTGTCTTAAAACCCGACAGAAAGACCACAAAAGTTCGCGTTGTATTCAATGCCTCCAAAATGTCCCAATCTGGTCACTCTTTAAATGATGTGCTACACACAGGCCCCGTACTTCAGAACGACTTAATGGTAGTAATATTAAATTGGCGACTCTATAAGTTTGTTTTTAACGGTGACATTGAAAAAATGTACCGCCAAATACTCGTTGACGAAAAAGACCAAGATTTTCAACGAATTCTATTTCGAAGAACCCCAAGCTCGCCGGTTCAAGACTTTAAACTCAAAACAGTCACCTTTGGAGTTAACTGCGCCCCTTATTTAGCATTTAGGACTCTGCATCAGTTAGCAGAAGACTCAAAGAGCTCATTTCCGCTCGCCCATAATATTTTACTACGAGAAACCTACGTAGACGATATACGGTCGGGGAGCCACGATATACAGTCCACTCTTAAATCGATGTCACAAGTGATGGATGCTCTAAAGTCAGCAGGATTTCCATTACGGAAAATGACAGCAAATCACCCCAGCATACTTAAATCAATCCCCGATTCCGCTCTGTTATACGTAGATTTCTTAAAGTTTCAAGACGCAAGTTCTACAAAAACCCTAGGAATACAATTGAACGCTCTGACTGGCACCTTTTCCTACTCATATGCATATCCTGCTGAGAACTCAAAAACTAAGACACAAATTCTGTCAGCGGTAGCGAAACTGTTCGACCCGGCAGGATGGCTATCGCCAATAATGGTCATGGCGAAAATCCTCCTCCAACAACTCTGGATGGAAGGGACCGGGTGGGATGAAGCGGTAAAACCAGGCTCTCTAACAAAATGGAACTCATTTCGAGAAAGCCTTCCAGCAATAGAAGACATAAAAATACCCAGGTGGGTGCAGTTCACGCCAAAGCAGTACATTGAACTGCATGGATTTTCGGACGCCTCCGAAAAGGAATTCTGTGCCTGCGTCTACATAAGAGTCCAACTCGGCGAAAACTCGTTCGCGTCCTCACTACTTGCCGCAAAAAGCAAGGTTGCACCCCTTCATACCGTAAGTGTGCCCCGCTTGGAACTCTGCGGAGCTGTTTTATTCTCAAAACTGAGTAAGCAAATCCGATCCGAACTCAATCTGCCCTCTAATGAGTTAATCCTTTGGACAGATTCCGCGATCGTGCTGGCCTGGATGGAGAAGCCTCCACATACGTGGAAAACATATGTGGCTAACAGAACGTCCCAAATTGTGGAAAATGTTAACAATGCCCCTTGGCGCCACGTTCCCAGTCACGACAACCCTGCCGATTTAGGCACCCGGGGGTGCAAACCTCAAGATCTTGCCGCAAGCACTCTCTGGTGGAAAGGTCCAGCCTGGCTATGCAAGGCCCACACANGCCGATTTAGGCACCCGGGGGTGCAAACCTCAAGATCTTGCCGCAAGCACTCTCTGGTGGAAAGGTCCCGCCTGGCTATGCAAGGCCCACACACAATGGCCGTCTATGACCAGAGATTCAACTATTAACCCTCCAGAGGAGAGACGAATCGAAGTTTTTCATACCCTAGACAGCACGGATATGCTCGAAAGATTCTCTTCCTTCCCACGCGCACTCAGAGTCATTGCGTACATGTATCGCTTCATAAACCATACCAAAGGGCTACCCATCTCCAACGTGCTTATATTATCCCACGAGGAACTCAAGCAAGTGAAGTACAAGCTGATAGCAAAAACCAACGAAATCATTACGGAGCAGCGATATCGTTACTTGAGTCCTCGAAGCCACTCAGCAAGAAGAGCCCTCTGCTCACCCTCAATCCGATGCTCGACAATGCAGGCATAATGCGTGTAAATGGACGCCTTAAATATGCCGCACTAAGCTACAATGAGAGGCATCCTATAATAATACCCGATAACTCTATATTTTGCATTCTTCTCCTAGATTTTCTACACACAACATTGCTTCATGCTGGGAAACAACTCATGATCCGGATGATACAACAGGAATACTTCATCCCACGCCTGAAGCAGAAGGTCAAAAAGTGCATTTTTCACTGCAAACCATGCACGATATACAAACAGCGGATGAAATCCCAAATAATGGCTGCATTACCCCCTGAAAGAACCACCTTTACTCTCCCGTTTCACACTACTGGCGTTGACTTTGCAGGCCCATTCCTCATCAAAACGTCACCTCTTCGAAAAGCGTCGTACACAAAGGCATATGTGTGTGTTTTTGCGTGTTTCTCCACCAAGGCCATTCATTTAGAATTGTGTTCCGACTTGACCACGGAAGCGTTCAAAGCGGCATTTACCCGATTCACTGGCCGTCGTGGCCTGCCGCCAAGATTTTATCGGACAACGGAAAGACGTTTGTGGGAGCACAGCGAGCCCTAAAAAAGGACTTCGCTCTTTTCTTAAAGGAAGCGGCCTCTGATATCGCAGAAACATATGCGTTGCATGGATTCTCCTGGCACTTCATCCCACCATATGCCCCTCATATGGGTGGCCTTTGGGAGGCGGCCGTTAAAANAGCCGTTAAAAGTTTTAAAACGCATACCACCAAAGTTGCCGGAAATCAAAAATTCTCTTTCGAAGAGTTCGCAACCCTATTAGTTCGAATTGAAGCGGTTCTAAACTCCAGACCTCTCTCCCCCATGACACAGGACCCGCAAGATTTATTGGCACTTATTCCCGGGCATTTTCTACGAGGAGCTCCCATTGTCTCACCACCGGAACCGGATGCCAAAGAACTTTCACTCATAAATAAGTGGCAGAGACTCAAGGTTCTTCATCATCAGTTCAGCGTACGATGGAAGAACGAGTATCTACACGACTTACAACGGCGATACAAGTGGAAAACTTCCCAAAAAAACGTTCAAGAAGGAGATTTGGTTNCTTCTTCATCATCAGTTCAGCGTATGATGGAAGAACGAGTATTTACACGACTTACAACGGCGATACAAGTGGATAACTTCCCAAAAAAACGTTCAAGAAGGAGATTTGGTTGTTGTTAAAGATGACTGGCTCCCTCCGACCGAGTGGCGACTGGGTCGCATCACACACTTGCATCCCGGCCCCGATGAAAACATTCGGGTTGTAGATATAAAAACCCAGCAGGGAATCATAACTCGAAACATACATAAATTGTGTGTGCTTCCCCCTGCCTNTCCCCCCTGCCTACTCCATCGAGAGAAGCGGAGCACCACGCGCCAGAAGAAGGGAAGTGTTAGGGCCGAGCTGCACAGCCGCTCTGCTCAGCAACGGGCTCGGAGATTGCGGCGACTGATTGCCGAAGCTCGAGACATCATGGACAAACTGGAAAAGGAGCTGCTGCACTTGGCACCGAGGCAGGCGGGGCGCCATGTTGGGGACATGAGCCCTTAACCCTTTGATTCGTGCCCATTTAATTTCATCTGGCCAGGCGGATACCAGAGTAGCTGGCAACGCGCGCCTTGCCCGATCCGCCCACCACCGATGTAGTCATTTTTTAATTGCTCAACAGCCGCCCAAGCGACAACACCACCAAATCAAATTGGCTTAAACTCGTGCATCTACATATAGATCAATTAAACTCTAACCTGTAATCACATTAAACTAATAAACCTTAATTTTGATATTTGAATTTGTAATAAACAAATCTCTATATCCTTTTATTTGTGCGCGCTGCACAATCGGACTCAAACTAAACAAAAATGTTTGTGAAACTCAAATCTTTGATAGATACTTATTAAAGAGCAAATTCCCCAAATTTCACCACATATCGTTCCCCAAACATTACCCACAAAAACTATAATTTGGGAAATTACCCATAAAACGGCAACGCTGGAAGTGGGTGAAAAAATATAAGCATTTAAATATTCCTTTTAGGTATGCTCAACGTATATATATTCTATATATAATTCAGCGTCAGATATATTGGAAATTTTTTTTTGTGCTATAGGCCGTTTTTTGTTGAAAGGAGGTTTTGGAGAACAATTGTTTGAGAATATTATATAATTCTTCTTTAGCGCGTTTATTTATTTAAATTTTCTGGTCGCAGTTGACCGTGTTTTTCACAAAAGTAAAAAGTGTCAGAAAAATAGATAGGGTCACTGTAATCTATTGAAAAATATTAACCAATTTTCAGTGGAATTGAAATTCATAGTTTTGAAATATATTTTTCGAAAGCAAAAAATAGGAATTTCTCACAGTATGGACACAAAATTATATCTCGACGCTCAAACAAATGCACGAAATTTGTATGTATTTGTTCAGCCGGATATTCTCATTTTAAAGGGGATAATGCATGAGTTAATGCAAATAAAGGCGGTTTATGCAGATAAGCGAGCCCGCTTGTCAACCGTATAAAATGTATGTGAGCCATTCTTTTTAAGTCGGACGGATTTCGTAAAAAAAATTATGTTATGGCTCCGATTCGCTTCAAATTTTTTTATGGGTTCTATTTTTTTCTTCGGAGATATGATTTGTCAAAGTTTGCATTTTTTCGTGATTCTGACTAATCATGTACTTCTTCAAATCGCTGTATCTCAGGTTCTGCTCATCGTAGAGACTTCATCTTAACATCGTTTTAAAGCTATTTAATTTTAAAGCGTTTTAAAAAATTGAGCTAATGACTTAAGTATATTGATGAATACCACGTTTTATTTTTTACTTAAGTTCGAATACTCAATACTTCTTTACTGAATTGACCCGAATTTCGGGGGTTATTACTTGTTTCGTATATTAAATAGATCGGAAGTAGAAAATGTTTTTTGTGGTGGGATGTAAATGGAGACTATGGTGAAATTGAGTTTTAACTTTATTATGGCAGTGATTACAGATAGATGGGAATTGATGTTTCCAAGAGTGTATGGTATAGTGATGTAAATTTTCAATACTTGCATGTATCGATTGATACTCGATACTTTGGAAACAAGTATCGAGTAACAGTATACGATAATCTATACTCTTACTGTTTAGGTCTGCATTTTAGGGTTAAGTTTAGCATACAAACCTCACCGAGAGATGTCGCTGCTAATCACTCGCTGACAGGACTCGTTACGTTATCTCCCTTTTGGCACGAGTCCTGTTAGTCAATCCCGTTGCCAGATTCCACCTTCCGTGGAATCTATAAATGCGGCAAGTCACTATAGTCTCCTTCTCTTTTCTGATTCGACAGCCAGCGACAACTCAGGTGAGTGAATTCGTTCCTGTATATTTATATTAATATACTTATATAAATAAATTAAACGTGAATTGTGCCTATTATACCAAAACCCAATTTGTTAATACCATTGGAGATTAGAATATTCGTGAGAGTAAGTAAAAGATTGTCTTAAAGAACCGGCTCCCCCATTGATCCCCGTTGCCGGAATCACGAGGATTCTCGGCCCCTATATTGCCCCACTTACATTATTCCGTTAAAAATTCCTTATACCAAAACCAATAAAAATCGTATGACTTTTAATCTTATGTTCTTACTCATAGTGACTCTTTTTAGTAAAAATGTTTTCAATCGAAAAAATTCCATAAAAACTACTGAACTACTGTTGAAGCTTATTTTTACCTTTATACACTTACCATAAATAATTTTCAACTATTTCAGCTATTGGGGGATATATTTTTCCCATTCTTTCCAACACGCGAGTGGATCTCTATGACTCTCCAATAAATCTTCTTGAATATATGCATTACCCTCGACTATGTCAGACACTAAAAACTTTTGTGAGCTTACTTAAATTTTTGATCAAAATCACTCCAAAGAGAATTGCCGTTTGTTTCATCCAAGTTGTGTTCCAGTAAATTATCATTTTGAAATCTGGTTATTTATACACTGTTCTTTAACCATTCGCCATTCAACCATTGTAAATTTTGCATCCCGTTATTTTGCTTTGGCGATATTCGATACTCGATACTATTCACATCACTAATATGGTATACTTTCATGTATTAATAAGGCAGGCCCTTGCTTAGCAGTAGAGTTGTAGGTAAAATTATGAAAATGTCCCTTATATTGTTTAGGAAGTGGTGATTTTGAGATGGATTGGCAGTGCGTCTCTTGGTGACATATGGTCTTAGGATATTGCTCTTTAATGAGTATTTCGATATCAGAGTAGTTATTCCGATAGCCGTGGATACTCCACTGAAGAATACTCAATATCAGTCTAACTAAGAGTAAAAAAGCTTATAATAAAGCTCACTTACCAGCAATACACTAACAGCCGCACTCAGAGTCGTTTAATGATTACTTAAGGTGTCCCTCAGTAACGATTTAAAAAAATTCCCTCTCAGTCAGTTAATGATTCATTAAAAGCATTTAAGGAACATTAAAGTTAAGTAAACAAAAACCTTTACTTATCTTTTTAACGAATGATTTTGAAATTTTTTGTTTGTTTTTAATAAATTTCAATCTCGATAACGTTGCTGTATCGGTGGCAATGGCCCAGTGAGCAGAGCACTTTCGTGCCATTCAAGAGATCCGAGTTCAATCCTCGGCAACGAATTTTTTTTTAACAATTTCTTTTTAAGTGTTATTGCTTAAAAAATTCACATTTTTAATTTAATTTAACGTTTGAAAACTTTTTTGATTCATCTTTTTTCTTTCACTTTCAGTTTCTCAAATTTTTAGTTTTTTCTGTTAAAAAAAAATATTTTTTTCATTTCGTTTAGTTTTTAGAAAACTTTTGCTAAACGATAAATAAAATAACACTATTAGCACAACTTTCAATTAGTTATTCGAAATACAGAAAAGGACTTGCAAGCTCATGAAATTGAACACAGCCAAAGGGAAATGCTAAGTTCGCTCGGCGGCGTTTCATGGCGATAGATTTATTTCTATCGCCCTGCTGAGCAATGATAGCTGAGCGTGCCAAAGGTGGCCGTATTTCTTTTTTGCTTTCAAAGCCTTAGAAGAAAATAACATAAACACGAATTATGTTTGTTGTTTAAAAAATATAGTTGTGGATTCGTTAAATCTGGCTTGAAATAAAATAATGTATTTGTTTTTTTTTTATTTTATGGCCTTGTAACAATTATATTCCACAATTTTTATTGATCTTGGGGCCGTTTTTAAAGAAAAACTTATTGTGGAAAGGCAAAAAGAGAAGACAAAAAATATTTTCATTAATTTGGGAAAAATCCTACAGATTGATTTATGCAAAAAAATCGACCAAATTATTTTTCCATTGCATAATACTTTAGCAAATATAAATTTGCGGATTTTTGAAATATTAAAAATTTAAGGCACAGATATATTTAAAGCAAAATTTATGATGTACCTTTTTAAAAATTCATTGATTAATTTTTATATTTCGTATAAGAACTGAGTTAAAATTTTAGAGTTATGTGAAAATTGTAAACAAATGTTCTGCCTAAAAATATGGTAGATTTTAAGCCATGTGTGGTAGATGAGGTAGACAACCAAATTTTAAAAAATTTGTGGTAGATCTACCATACAATAATGCTTGAAATACAATACCGGCGAATGGCTAACTTCTCCGATGCTGTCGTTCACCGTTCGCCCCGTTATTTTGCCTACTTAAAAAGAATTAGAGTGGAAGCGAAAACAGCTGATACCATTTCGTGGCCTTTCTAATTTGGGTGACCATATTTAGAAAAAAACTACACCATATTTAGAAATGAGGAAATAATAACAAATGTAAATGTAAAACAAAGAGAGATTATTATAAATTATTTTATTCAACAATTTTTATTGAGCTTGAGGCCGTTTTTCATGAAAAACTTATTGTGGAAAAGCAACAATAATTTGAAAAAATGGTAGAAGTGATAGCTATTTCGGAAATCACCACATTTTCTCATCAGACTTCGACGATCCCACTGACTCAGCCAGTTGCCTACGCACTGTGCTAAGTTCACCTTGTGAATTCTTGTTGCTTTTTCCACTATTTCATTTGTTAAGCCAACTACAATCAAGCGGAGCTATTCCGCTGCAATTCACACTTGATCATGTGGTTGGACCAACAACCAACTACAATCAAGCGCAGCTATTCCGCTGCAATTCACACTTGATCATGTGGTTGTTGGTCAATTTTGAATGAAGTGGGAGGTAGGCGTGGTTATTAAGTTTAGTTAAGATATCTTAATTTTTACTCCAGTTATCGTGTGCACAGACAGTCATCGCTTCATCGATTTATTTTTTCCTTCTGAGCATTTATACATACAAAAATAAGAAAAGCGTAAGAACGTGAGAGAGCTGTTAGTTTCCGCTGGTTTCTTGGGGTTAATAAACGCTTTCCAGCAGAAACTAGTGATAATTATCTGTAAAGAAACCAAGCTAATGCTTGCTGCCAAATTTTTGGCAAGCCCTGCCGGATAAAAAAATGTTTATTCACCTCATAGCTGTCAAAAATTCACTGCCCAGATTACTTTTCTATCAATTGGCACATCGCTACTAATAGCAGAATAGCAATTACGCGTCCCGTCAGTCGCGAGTTTAACAGATGAGTAGATATACATGTAAATATCTAGATTGTTAAATAAACGCTCAAAATGACTGTTACATTTCATCTTACATTGACATACTGATATATTCCATGAACAATCTTCCGCTGAATCAGATGAGCACGGCGAGCGCTTTCATCAATTCGCAGCTATACTTGAAAATTGGTATAGTGGAAAGAAGCTTGATGCCCTTTCAGGAGACATTTGTTGGAAACTTCAAGAAGCGGATTCAGAAGATGAAATTTGAAAAGAAATGGCAATTTTGGCGAACAAATATTGTTATGTATTACAAAAAAAAGTAAAATAAATTGGTTTTTTACAGAAATTCAATGAAGAGAATTCACTTACGTTCGAAAAACTAAGCGAAATCGAAGAATACGTTGAAATTTTCGCCAATAAATCACAATATATAGGAACAAAGTCTTTTTTTGTTGAATTAATAATAACCGATTGGCGCTGTGATATATGATGTTAGTGTTTAGCCGAGCTTCTCCTCCGATTTGTGGCGCCCGCCTTGAGATCGCCACATAAAGGGGAGGGACCTACAGTTTTACGCCCATTCCGAACGGCGATTGTATTTTTATGAGAAACTGTTTCTCATGCCAGAAATACACTTGGGGGCTTGCCATTGCCGAGGGGCGACCTCTATTATAAAAACGTTTTTGTTTCTTATTTGTTGACGTTGGGTTGAACAGGGCTTGAGCCCAGACCCTTCGGAATGGTAGCGCGCACTGTTAAGCAATACACCACAGCGGCCGCTATTTGTGCTGGATTATCTTCTAGTAATTTTATTCTTAAAGAAACAATAGGTATTGAATTGATTTACATTGAAAACAAATGATTGAATTACCCACATTGAAAAAATTAAGAAGAATGTGAAAAGTACAGTCAGTCAATAAAGTTTAGGTACAGCAATTTTTTTACAATACGAGCAACTATTTTTTAAATATTTTATTTTTCGCTCATTCTTTAAGGTTAATTCTACAACAAAAACTTTTTGCATAAGGTTTGGAACTCTGATTTTTGAGGTTTTTGTTGTAGAATTAACAATATTTGTATAAAAAATTAGCGAAAAATAAAATACTTAAAAAATAGTTGCCGGTATTGTATAAAATTCACTGTACCTAAACTTTTGACTGAGTGTATGTGTGTATCAGTAAAAAATTTATATCATAGTTAAACAAATATTCCATATTTGTGCTTAAATATCTTGCTTTAAGTATAATTTTTATAAAACAACTAGCAGACCCGTCGAACTTCGTCCTGCCCAAAATAAATTTTTTGTATTCAAACATTTTGGTCCAAGATTTTCACCAAGAGTTCACGTTCATGATTTTTAGTGACGCATTTGTCTTCTAATATTACGGTTTGGTGGTTGTCAGAAGGCATATTTGCCGTCTTAAATAACTTAGCAAAACTGTACATGCATACAAAGATACGTAATAGTTTCAGTGCGTTTGAAAGGCGCCACGTCCCCTTTTCAAATTTTCTCTAAGAGCATGGGATTTATTTCATATATCTCTATACCATTTTCGAGTAATCTACCATGGGAGGTGCCACGTCCCCTTTTCCAATAGCCCCAACTTTTCTTCATGACCAGTCGCGTTTTATACATATATCTTGCACATACCAAGTTCCAGTACTCTTCCATGAACACATCCAGAGATATGCAGTATGAAAAGTTCGATGTGTATGGGAGGTGCCACGCCTCCTTTTCCGATAACCACAATTTATCTCCATGAGTATGCGATTGCTTTCATATATCTCCATACCAAGTTCGAGACCTCTTCCATGAACATTTTCCGGGATATGCAGTATGAAAAATTCGGTTTGTTTGGGAGGTGCCACCCCCCTGCACCTAGCGGTATGAAATATGCTTTACATCCGATTCCCATACCTACCATATATAACACAAAAATTTCATAAAGATCGGTCGAGCCGTGTAGGAAGAGTTCGATTTTTATATATTAGATAAGCATGATGCGAGAACATAGAAAAAATTTGGATGAAAAAAAAACAAAAATTTCATTGTAATCGGTTAAGCGGTTTCGAAGATTAGCGTAAACGAACACAGTGACACGGGATTTTTATATATTAAGATACTCCTAGCACCTACCATAGATACGTTTGCGTACCAAATTTCAATTTAATTTGACTTATGGATTTGAAATTATAGCTGATAAAATTTTCCATGCCTATGGGATGTGCCACGCCTCCTTTTACAACCCCATTTATATATAAGCACCTACCGTTGATATATCTGCATACCAAATTTCAAGTTCGTGGGACTGATAGTACCGACGTTACAGCTGATATAAAATTCCATGCCTATTGGATGTGGCACGCCCCCTTTTCCAAACTCATTTATATATACGCCAATATAAGTACCTACCATTAAAATGGCTGCGTAAGAAATTTCAAGTTCAAGCGACTTATAGTTCCGGAGTTATAGCTGATAAAACATTCCAGGTCCATGGGACGTGCCTACTATAAGCACCTGCTACAGATACGTCTGCGTACCAAATTTCAATTTCACGTGACATATGATTCCGAATTTTCCACGCCTATGGGATGTGCCACGCCTCCTTTTGCAAACTCATTTATATATACCTTACTGTAAGCACCTACCATAGTTATATCTGTATACCAAATTTAAAGTTCATGTGGCTTATAGTCCGGAGTTATAGCTGATAAAATATTCCTATGGGATGTGCCACGCCCACTTTTACAAACTCATTTATATATACCCTAATATATGCACCTACCATATGTGTGACTGAATAACAAATTTCAAGTTCATATGACTTATAGTTTCGGATTTATAGCTGATAAAATATTCCATGCCTATTGGATGTGCCACGCCCACTTCTACAAACTCATTTATTTATATGGTAAGCACCTACCATATATATGGCTGTATACCAAATTTCAAGTTCATGTGACTTATAGTTCCGAAGTTATGATTGGTAACAAATTTCACGCCTATAGGATGTGCCACGCCTACTTTTACAAAGTCATTTATATATACTCTACTGTAAGCACCTACCATATATATGACTGCGTACCAAATTTCAAGTTCATGTGACTTATAGTTCGGAAGTTATGGCTGATTAAAAGTTTCCCCCTATGGCAGGTGCCACGCCCCCTTGTCGATTCCCAATTTTTTTTTACCCTATTATAGGCCCAGGTGTCATGACAATACTCTGTCAAAAGTTTGTTCGATTCTGTCCGACCGTTTAGGCTGCAACCGGGCACATACGTACATACATACATACTTCCACAAATATATAGTAGATATATCCTTCTCTTTGCGTAAAATAATTTTTTGGGATGTCTCGGCCACAGGGCCACCTATCGTGTAAGTTTCAAGTCCAAATATTTCTTTTCAATTGGCTAAATTGTTTTCTAAATATGAGCCAAATTAGCAAGTAAATGTAATTTTTAAGAATATTCTGACCCCAGCGCCGCCTAGCGAGCAAATTTTTTATAGAAATATTTCTTTTCAAGGTAGTGATATATGTTCCAAATATGAACCAAATCGATCCAGCCGTTTAGTAGTTTAGTGACATTCAATGTACAGAAAACTGTATGAAATTGTGAAATCGTGACTTCTCAGCATTCTTCATTTTTCGGCAACAACAACAAAAAGTTTCAAATTTTTTTAAATCAAAAAACCTTCCACACAGAAGGTCCAAAATAGCACTTTTTAAAGAATTGAAATCGGTTCATCCGTTTGGTCAGGCATCGCGGTCATAAGAAAAACATTTCATTTTTATATATATAGATAGATATTGGCTCAACTTGCGCCGACATCAAATCCGTACCTTTTGCGAGGTACATATGTTTCCTCTCTGTTGATTTTTTGAACTAGTACAGTGTAATCTTTATTCTTAGGTTTTGTTTCAAAAACTTACCGCAAATCCAGGATAAAAGTGAGTGTTTTTCCGTCAACCACCAGAGCACGTGGTTTCAGCCGAGTATTATAGGATGACTTGCTGTTGTCCAACTCGGCTAAGTAAACATTAATTGCACTCTCGGCAGCATCGCGGGAACGTGCCGTTAGACTAAATATATTGGAGTAAAATTATATCCCTTTGACTTGAATTGAAAGATATCAGAAGTATAGAAATATAGCATTCGCACATTTATTTGACGCAAGCGCAATGCAGTGTAAAGTAAGTTCAAATTTGTAAGTTCTACATGCATCCCTGATAAATTTTGTTTATTTCTACCAGAACATTTTAAAAAGTTCCAAAAGATCATATTACCAAAGATTTTTATCTTGTACAATGAAAAGACACACAACACGAAAGTGGACCCTGCGATTATTTTACCACGTTTGTTTTAACCAAGAGCTCGGTAAAAGGCTCGATTGTTCAATTAAGCAAGCCCCGGTTAATTGGCTCCGCGTATAATTCTACAAAATAACTTGTGCGATCTTCAATCTCAATTAAACGGGCTTTGCTATCGTAGAAATTAAAAATTCTTCGCGATGTTGTCTTTCGGAGCTTTTGAACAAGTTCCCGTAGATTTAAATAAAGTTTAAGCGTGTTGCAAATAGAAATTGCCAAACTTGAAATATACCGGCTTATATTTCGAGTGCGCTTGGGTTAATTTCATTGCATTTAGTGTTATTTTAATATTTCTCCAATTGCTCAGGAAGAGACAAAAAAAAAATATAAATACCGTATTATTTCCATCTGTTGCGTAAACAATTTCGCCGAATACGCAACGTTGATTGCCGTTTCTGGCTTATCGCCTGTTAGCACCCACATTGAAATGCCGGCGGAAAGCATAGCAGCTATCGTCTCTGGAACGCCATCTTGCAACCTATCCTCAATGCCCGTAGCACCCAATAATATTAAATTAGACTCCAGCTTTGCAAACGAGTCACGAATTCGTCGTTCTCTGTTCTCTAATGACATTTCAATTTCTTGATGACGCGCCCACCATTCGGTATACTCAGCAGGGTTAAGTATCCGTTTCGCCATGACCAATATGCGCAAACCATCACGCGCATAGCGATCCAATTGTTGTAGGGTCTTTTCTCGCATTAGACCTAACGTATAAAAAATATACCAAAAACGGATATAAATATGCTAATTTCTTCTTTTCATTCAAGGTCATATACCCTCCGGAGTGTTTGGGGCGCATGGCGCTAATACAGGCATAATGGAGCTGTCGGCACCTTTTGAATAAAGTATGATTTCCTGCGTTCCAGTGCGACGAACAACGATGGACATGCACTTGCGGTTCGAATCGAAAGGTAAAATCTTTAGAACTTCATATTCTATAATACCTGTGTTGGCAATGCTAACTAGTATATGATTTGGACTACGATTGACCAAACAACAGTCATAGCTGTAGGCAGCGTTCACCAGCGCAAGCTCATCTGGACTCTCGGCTTCATAAAACGGTCTTCCGTCGGCCGTTTTGATTGGTTGTCGGTTCTTTGTTTGACTGGCAAATGTATTTTTATTTAGGAAGATATAAAACTGCGTATATACATATATATGTATGCATATTTAGATTACTAGGACTTACTTTATTTTGTTGGAAAATTTTTTCGCTTGTGCTTTTACATTAAGAAACGAGGTAAGGCTTGTTATTTTTGAATTTATCACTGCTTTTGCTCGCCCCGTTGGTGCTATGCTATTGGAAATTGATTTAATTTTCAATGGAGGCGAATCAGAAGTAGGTGTAGTCTCTGCAGAGCTGTTTATCGGCGATAAAGATGGAATATGTGTCCGCGACGGCAAAATATAAGAGAGGTTTGGGGGCGGCGATGGTGTTACTGAACGCGATTCGGCTAAACGAGTATAACGATCAGGGGGTATAGCAGGCGCCAAGTTATTATACTCTGCCGCTATAGATGATGAAGACGAATCTGTTTGAGTTATATTTTGAAGTGGAGTTCGATTGTCCTTTAAACCTTAATCAATCAAATTATATAAGCAAAAATATTAAACAAGCATTGAAACTTACTTTCCAGCACTCCTGAATCACTCTTGCTCGCTCCTTGAACCTCCATTATGCCACTGGCATTCATCAAATCATGATGGGGTGTGGCGCTTACAATCACAGTATTGCACATTGCTAATACCAAAAGAAATTCTTGAAGTCGTTGCGCATTTGGCGATAAACAGTGGCCAGAGTTTATTACTTCTAGCATATCATTCATCAATGTGGAATTTGATATTAACGGTGGCGCAGGCGTGCCTGGCTTTGAATGCAATTTTTCCAACTCAGAAGGCGGGTGATTGTAGTCAATGCCATTGACAATGCATCGCCGAAACAGCATTTTATTTTCAGTGAGTGTTCCTGTTTTATCTGAAAATATATGCTGTATTTGGCCCAATTCTTCTGTAATGTTCATTGCGCGGCATTCTGTCTTTTTATTTGTATCCTGGTCGTACAAGTCAATATTGTTGTGTATGTGGTACACTTGGAGGATTTTGCATAATTCGATTGTAACGTACAAAGACAATGGAATCATCACCTGCAATATTATTATGTACGTCCAGAAAGTCAAAAGGCCTTCATAACTGGGGTTAACGTCAAAAGGTAGATATGGTACAGGAAAATGCTTAAAAGAGGTTAACCACATTTTGCAGCCAACAGCACCCACAATGCATAATATCAATAAAATTATCACACACCTGAAAGAGAGAGAAAATCATAATTAAATTACTACTGTTTTATTTAAGTTTATAAAACATGGCACAAATGGCACTTACAGCCGTATTCTAAAAAAATCGCAAACCTTAGCTCATCACTGCTGTGATTTTTACTGTGCCTCCAAGTTTGCTGCTGCAACAAATAAGCCGCTAAGCTAAGCTTTTGTGTATTTTCCTAGCACTTAAAATCGAATTTTTGTGGCATATTTTGGGACGCACTAGAAATTACAACAGTGATGAGCTAAGTTTTGTGACCCTGTTAGAAAAGAGGGGTTAATTTAAAACCGTAGTCGTTTTACATATCGCACACCATCTTCAAAAGAGGCACAAATGATTTAACGCAATTAATGCAAAAACAGGTATTTAAAGTAGTTTTCTAGTTAGAGAATATAATTACGGAGAAAAAATATTTGCATTAAGTGCAGATAAATCCTACGAATTGATTTATGCATAAAAATCGGCCTGGTGTGCGATATGTAAAACGACTACCGTTTTAAATCAAGTGTATTTATTTAAAAACAAAAAGAAGAAACAGTTAGGTTAATGTAGTTGCCTCACTTGGACGGTAACTGAGGCAGGGTCATTAAAAACTTGGATCGATGGTGTTTAGACCGCAGCCTTGCAAAAGCTGGACAGTCCCACAGCAGCTGCGAAAGTTAGAATCCGGTAGAATATTTAGAGTAGATATTTACCCCCTTGTCGACGTCGCGCAAATCAGCAGCAAATCGAATTCTCCTCAGTAGGTGGCAGCTATCTCTGCCTGGAAAACTCATAAAGTGATCTGGAAGCCTAAATTTTAGGTTTGGAGTTTTTTTCAGCACAAATTGACCATGTTGTGATTGACGGAAGGCATGTTTCTAGTATTTTAACGTCGAAAAGGTGCAGTCACAACAGATGGCCAGGCCAATGCATTCGACTCTCACACCTGCTCTCAGAGAGCACTCTTCAACAAACCGATATATGCGAGCAGTGGAACCACATTTCCCGTTCATTAAGTAACGCCCCCGAAGAAGTAGTCGAATTTCAGCGAGCCCGAAAGAACAACTGGTACGATGAGGAGTGTCAGGAAGCTGCAGAGAAAACAGATGCCGCATACATGGCCACGCTGCGATCGGGCGCAACGCGAGCCTTGTGGGACCATTCTAGGGAGCTGAAGAGGGAAGCGAGACGTATTTGCCGCATTAAGAGAGAGGCCGCAATACGTGAGTGCGAAGAGCTTGAGATGCTGGCCGACAGGAAGAACGCCCGAAAATTCTACCAGAGGGTTAGGCGACTTACGGACACAAGAACAACAATCGCGACCTAGTGACCGATGTCCAGAATGTACTTAAATTGTGGAGGGAACACTTTTACAACCTACTGAATGGTAGCAGCGCTGAAAGTAGTGAAGAAGACGAACCCGAGTCCCCAGTCGATGATGATAGAGTAGCTGTCCCGCCACCTGACTATGACGAGGTACGAATAGCGATTTCGCGGCTGAAAAACAACAAAGCTGCTGGAGCTGACGGCCTGCCAGCCGAGCTATTCAAGTACAGCGGCGAGGAGCTGATCAGCTCGTATGCAGAACATACGACTGGAATTTAAGTGTGCTCTGCCTAATCCACAAGAAAGGCGACCCCGCCATTGGCGCCAACTACCGTGGAATCAGCCTTCTAAGCACAGGTTGTAAGGTCTCATCGAGTGTATTGTGCGAAAGACTGAAGCCCACCGTCAACGAGCTGATTGGACCTTATCAGTGTGGCTTTAGGCCTGGAAAATNAATAGCGATTTCGCGGCTGAAAAACAACAAAGCTGCTGGAGCTGACGGCCTGCCAGCCGAGCTATTCAAGTACAGCGGCGAGGAGCTGATCAGCTCGTATGCAGAACATACGACTGGAATTTAAGTGTGCTCTGCCTAATCCACAAGAAAGGCGACCCCGCCATTGGCGCCAACTACCGTGGAATCAGCCTTCTAAGCACAGGTTGTAAGGTCTCATCGAGTGTATTGTGCGAAAGACTGAAGCCCACCGTCAACGAACTGGTTGGACCTTATCAGTGTGGCTTTAGGCCCGGCAAATTCACCATAGATCAGGTATTCGCAATACGTCTTTCTCAAATGTCAAACGTTTGAAAATGATTTGATATTGATTTGAAAATTACAGATTTCTCAATAAAAAGGGGAGTTTGATCTCCATTTGAGAATATGGTTAACTCTCAAATCAATTGCAAAGGTTATTTATCAATTGTACTTCAAATGTGGAAATAAAATTTATTATAGGAAATGTATATTTCATATTTATTTTTTCTTCGCGATGTACATATATATGTACATAACAAAAGAAACAATTAAGATAAAGTAATTTATAATAAACTAGAGTGCCAGTTGCTGTCGAAATTAGACAGTTTTTCTAGTTCTAGAAGCCTTGGAGGTTTTCTAACTTAACACGTAGCAAAACTTTTACGGTACAAATTAACTAACCGGAAAATCTTCTGCTAAAACGTAACTAAACTTTTTTTTTATCTGAGAAGGTCTTTAGAGGACTTCGGCAGGACTTGGAATTGACCCGATACATTCAAGTTTATCTATAAATGTCAATGATATGATACATATCGATAGTTCGACGAATTTCAAGAACACTAAAATTCGATAACTCAACAAAATTCGTTAACTCGACCAATTTCGATAACTGTGAAATTCGATGGTTCGATAAATTTCGATAACTCCAAAATGTAAAAACTTTGGATACCTTTATAAACTTTTACTTTTGACATATCCACATTTTTCGAAAACTATCTAAACATTTTGATAACTCGCTACACTCTGTTAAGACGATTAAATTCGATAAGCAGTGATAAATCGATAAGCTTATATAACCTTGAAATTTCGATATATTTTGGAAATTCCATAAACTTCGCTTCGTTGAACCAACCAATTTTAGTAGATCAATAACACAGGTTTACAAAAAAAAAGCTTATGCATATTAAACCAAACCTATATATCCCTATGTTATTCGACACGCTTATCAACATATGATGATAACATGATATGCATACACTTTTTTTTTGTAAACCTGTGTGATTATCGATAACTCTGTAAGTTGAACGAACTCCACGCATTACGACACCTCGATAAATTTCGTCAAATCTATAAATAATGATAATTCAATAAATATCGATAGCTTGATACATTTCTTTAACTTGACAAATTTCGTTAGTCCCACACGTTTTTATAGCTCGACAACTATCCGTAAATTTGGACAATTAAGTTTATGTGTCTACAAATTTCGACAACTCAGTAAACATTGATCAGTTTGAATAATTCGACACGTTGCGATAACTTAATAAGCATGGATAAATTTCGATAATTATAAATTTCGATTATTCGATAAATTTCAGTAACGTTTATGGCTGATTTGATTTCGATTCCTATTGGAAAATTTCAACTCTGTTAACCTAATTCTTATTTATTTCTCATTGTCTCCATTTTCGCCTTTATCTCATTTTTCGTCTTTATCTTCACTTTTGCCTTTTTTTTTTGACTTCATCGTTATCATTTATTTCTTCATCTTCATATTTATCTTTATTTCAAAGCTTAATTTCAAATGTGAAGTGAAACAACATGCGAAACATGTCAAATTGAACATGTTGCAGCAACATCTATACACAAATACGAAAATGTTTAAACGACGGTTTTGTTAAACCATAAAAACTCTGCTCATCTACGGAAAAATGCCTTTCCAACGGTGTTCTTGGTTTTAAAATCGGTTCGGTAAAATCGCCAAACGAACGGAGACAAAATTTATGTTAGCGTATTAAGATATAGATTCGTCTTGAAGAGATGCAGCTTCTTCAATCCGCGCTAACATCAAATCCACTATTTGTGGGCTTTCTCTTTGAAATTTTTTTTTTATTCATTGTTTTTTTGTTCAATTCATCTTAAATGTATTCTTACAATTTTTGATTGCGCATTTTGATATCGTTTGACACTTGCCATCTTTTTTCAAATCAACCTCAAATGAATTTCAAATGTAAAATTGGAACTACGTTTTCAATTTGAGAATCATTTGATATAAAATTGAGAAATACATTTTTCTCAAATATTTGAAACTGTGTTCGCTGGGGTGCATGCATCATCACTTATACAGAATATGGTCAGATGAACGCATGCCCGACGACTGGAATTTAAGAAGTGTGCTCTGCCCCATCCACAACAAAGGCCATTCGCCCCAACTCCCGGGGGTCAGCCTTCTAAGCATAGGTTACAAGGTCGTATCGAACGTATTGTGTGAAAGACTGAAGCCCACCGTCAATGAACTGATTGGGCCTTATCAGTGTGGCTTTCGACCTGGCAAATCCACCATACCCGAGGTGTTCACAATACACCAAATCTTGGAAAAGGCCTGGAGAAAAGGATCGCCCCTCACCACCTTTTTGTCGACTTTAAAGCTTTCGATAGCACTAAAATGAGTTACCTATACGCTGCGATGTCTGAATTTGGCACCCCTCGAAATTGATACGGCCGTGTAAAATTACGTTGAGCAATATCTCCAGCTGCGTCAGAATTGGGAAAGACCTCTCCGAGCTGTTTGCCACCAAACGGAGTTTAAGACAGGGTGACTCCCTTTCATGTGATTTCTTTAATCTGATGTTGGAGAAGATAATAAGAGCTGTATAACTGAACTGCTCAGGAAGAATTTTTTACAAGACCCTGAAATTGCTGACGTACGCCGATGACATCGACTTCATCGGTAACAAGAACCGTGGAGTCTGCCCTGCCTTTTCCCAGGTTGGATAAGGAAGCAACGCGAATGACACGGTGGTCAACGATGACAAGACGAAGTATCTTCTGTCATCAAACAAACAGTCAGGGCATTTGCTTCTTGGTAACCACGTCACTGTTGACAGTCATAATTTCGAGAAAATGGAGAATTTCGTTTACTTGGGAACCAGCATTAAAACCGACAATAATGTCAGCATTGAAATTCAATGCAGAATCACTCTTGCCAGCAAGTGCTGCTTTGGACTGAGTAGATTAAGGAGTTAAGTCCCCTCTCGACGTACCAAAGCCACACTCTATAAGTCACTCATCATGCCCGTGTTGGTGTATGGCGCAGAAGCATGGATAATGACAACATCCGATGAGGCGGCTTTTGGAGTATTCGAGAGAAGGATTTTGAGGAAGATTTACGGGCCTTTACGCGTTAGCGCCGGAAGTACCGCAGTCGATGGAATCATGAGCTGTATGAGCTTTACAACGACATGGACATAGCGCAGCGAATTCAAATACAGCGGCTCCGCTGGCTTGGCTATGTCGTTCGAATGGACTCCGACGCTCCAGCTCTGAAAATATTCAACTCGGAACCCGCCGGTGAACACCAAGTGGAGAAGGACTTGGCTTCAATTGGCATTTCCAATTGGCACAGAAGAGAAACGACTAGCGTGCTTTGTTGAACTCGGCCTAAATCGCTTAAGCGGTTACAGCGCCAAATAAGAAGAAGATTTTTTTCACCTTCATTTCTGTCAAACTTCGACCAATCCTCTTACAAGTTTACCGGTGCCTCCTTCAACACCGGCAATATTTATCTCTGCCGTGTATAGTCTACCAGCTTGAGTTTACTCATTTGTGCTAGTGAAAGTTTGAAAGTAATTTTGTGTGAGGTGAATCATTGACTAAAAATATCATTCTGAGTACACACGAAGCAACCTTTGAAACAAAGTGTCGAGGTCACCATTACGGCAACCTCTGTAGTGTACGCCATGTTATGAAATGAAAATGCGGAAGAAAGTTTTGTTTTTAACCAAACATATTTTCAGCTCACTTTTTTTCAATAAACTAAGCCAATAAACTCAATACACAACGATACACATGAGGCAACCGACACGGCAACCAATACAATAATCAAAATATTTTTAATTTTCGGCCGTCCGTTGCGGCAACACGAATTTCAATGAGCAACATGCCCTGGTTGCTTCAACGGTTGCCTCGTGTGTAGTCAGCATCATAGTCACAATCTTGAACAAAAAATATACAATTTAACTTAAGTATACAAAAAAATGCTTAAATTATATTCCACATTTTTAAAAGTACACCCAGTTTGAGATATACATATTTAATTTTTTAAATTAATTTTAATAATTTAGCTCTTTAAAGAAAAAAGTCAACAATGGTGTTGCGCATTTTCTTCCATATATATTAAAATACCAACATCCCTTACATGGAAGAAGGTGCGCAACACCGTCAAAAAAAAGAAAGCCAGAAATCAATGGTATTTTTTAGACATTTTAAACTTGCACCTTTTAATGCATGAATGACATTCAAAAATGTTTACCCAAAAAATGTCTACAAATTCTGAATAAAAACTGAAATTTTGATTAAAATTTGTTTATTTTTTCAATTTTTGATTTTGTGATTTATTTCGTTTCGTTAGACCTGTGAGGGATATTTCACCCACCGGTAATAAAAAATCGTTATCACCACACTTTCAAAATTACAATTCAGAATTTCTTTTGTACCAAGTTAGAAAAATAGGTATGTCCATTCACTTAAATGCAAACGGATTAATAATCAATGTACTGGCAGAGATTTCAGCGTTTTGTTCAAAAAGTATTTTTGAGGTTGAAATTGTACTTCAAATAGGTAAATTGAACTTTTGTACTTTTTAAAACTAATTGTACTGAAAAAAGTACAATTGTACTTAAAATACCAACACTGGTTCTCACTCAATCAGCCACTCATTCGCTCGGTTTGTCTCATTTACTTTGAGTTCGCCGGTTCTTCGGTTTTTTCTTTGACTTGAAACGAAAAAGCGACAGCGAGAAGCGTAGAAAATATTAACAACAAAGCCACGAACAATTTTACAAATTTTACGAGAGACAAAAAATAAATCAAATAGAGATAAATATATAGTTTTATTTTGAAGTTATAAGTTAGAATCTTTGCAAAAGCTTCGGAGCCAATAAATTGACCACTAGTTGGTAGGTTTAGGTTTAAAACAGTGTTAAAACACTCGATCGATTTTGTAACTCTAATAGTAAGGCCAACTCTACTGACGGGCACAGATATGTACATACTGGAAAAGGAGAAAATGTAAATTGTTCAATAATTGTGCCTTCAAACAGCCAGTTTCTGGAAAGAAATTGAAGTAAACAATTATTGTTTTTATTTGCAATTCATATGAAAAATACTTATAGCTTAATATCTTTAAAAAACAGGGATTTTTCATGACGAGCACATACGTACACAGTAGGTACATACATATCGCACGTTTAATAATATAGACATGTAATTTAAATTTTACGTTTTTGGGAATTTCATCGCAAAATTAAAAAACTTTATACCGAGAATATGTTCAGCTTAGTGCCGAATTTTCACTAGGCATTGAAATGACAAAAAATTGGAGGCATTTAAAAATGCCACGTGGAAATGAATTTACTGAGTATTTTTTAGCCCTAGAATCGTAAGACAGTTTTACCTAACTTTATTCGTAATATACGTAAATTTTGCGAACTACACCGTTTCGGTATGTTACTTTAAATAAATGTTTAATAAAAACTTATTTGTCCTCTGTACTGATTTTATTGAATGAAAATATAAAGTTTTTTGCTTCTTAAACTAAATTATTTAAAAATTTATGGGACATTCTCTAGACATTCCGTGGATATTTTCAATTTCATTTCGTTTCATTTATTATCAAAATGGTGATATTAGTACAGTAAGAATTGTCTTCCTTTTTAGAACAACAAATATAGGTACCAAATACAGTAGAGCTTACATTGAATATGAGACAATAGATAGAATTTACAATAGAAAAAACCAAAAATTAAATGTTAAAAATTAAAACAAAAATTAAATAGTTACAATTGAACTTCATTATAATCTCAAATTAAAGCTAAAGTATATTAATTTAAATTGATTTTGATGGTCTGTTTAAGTTGCTAGAAAAATGAGAGTATAAGATAGCTTTGAAGTTGCTTTTATTTAATTTTATTCTTATTGCAGTTGGAATGGAGTTCCAACTTCTAATCGTGTTAATAAAAAACAGTCTAGTCGATGTTGCATTGTTAAAATTAGGTACAATGAGGTGTCTTGTGCGCACGGATTTTGGAAATATCAGTTTGTCGTAAAGATAAGAAGTCTTGGTGTTCATTAGCCGGTATAGAAAAATGGATCTCCTGGCTATTTGTTCCACATCCTAACAAACTTGTTTTCCACTCCGATATGTGATCAAATTTCTTCGGGCCGTAAACGTATTGGGTGACATTATTGGATAGTACAACGAACTTATGAGCCGAGAGAGTCTAATCTATTTTGTAGATGCGGTGACCATATTTATGGGAGCCGAATACGGGACAAGAAATAATTTTGCAAATTTTTCAACAAAAACTTACTGATTAAAGTCCAAGATCCTAGATTTATAAACCTCGAAACAGCATCCTTATAGTAACATCTGAAATTTGTGGGATATTTTTCTCGACATTTTCAGCCCGCGAAATTTGTTAAAAAATTCGTTAAATTTTAGTATTATAAAGTGTAATTTTGATATCTCTAAGACTTTTTTGGCAATTTTTTTGTTGACGGTGTAACGCAGTTTTTCATAAAAAGTAAGTATCTATGTTCAGCAATTTCTTTAAAGGAGAAGCAAATGAGCATCACTTTCCACTTGCACTTTATTATACTCGAATTTAATGAGTTACAAAACTGCAAGCCAAAATCTTTTTTCTAAAGATTCTAGTTAAAATTTGAAATTTTGGTGAAACATTGCAGAATTAATTTTTACAGTTTTTTGCACAAAGTCGGAAATTCGGATTTATATGATTTTTGTTATGAAAAAAGCTTTACTTTCATAAAAAAATGATAAACATTAAATAAACTAAAATTCCGAAGATTTTGAATGCTAATTAACGACTGACTTTATTCAATACGATAAAACGTTTACAAAGAATGAATGACGAAAAGACAAATGCAAAATAGTATGCAGGGTTGCAAGAGGTACATAGTTGTAACTTTAAGTACATATTCATTTACTACTATTTACTACGAACTACTTCGCCTCCACAACACCTCCTCTCGAAGTACAGAGTTTATCCCTCTGAGCTGAGGTCGACAAGACCCAAATGCGATGAACAAACACTGTGTTTCATTTGCGTGAGACCCTTGGTAAGAATGTCCGCTGGGATTTGCTGTGTTGACATGTATTCTAGCGTGATCGTATTATCTTGCACACAGTCACGGATAAAGTGATGACGTATGTCAATGTGCTTTGTCCGAGGGTGGAAGTTCGAAGATACGGCCAACTTTTGTGGGCTCTGATTATCGTTAAATAATTTGACGCTGGCACAATCAATTCCCACTTCTTTCAAGGCAGCTTTCAAGTATAGGGCTTCCTTAGGAGCCTCAGTTATAGCAACGTATACCGCTTCTGTACTTGAAAGTAAAACAGTACGTTGCTTGCGCGCTTCCCAGCTTACAGAGGACCCGGCAAATATAAACGCAAAACCTGAGCAGGATCGCCTGTCTGCTAAATTTGCTCCCCAATCGGCACTGACTACACCGTACAAATCCACACCTGTTTTCTTGTACAGTAAAACTTGTTGTAATATACCTTTGACGTAACGCAAAAGTCTCTTTGCTGACTTCCAGTGGTCATCCAAGTAGGTGCTGTTGAATTGACTCATAAAATTCACGGCATACGCTATGTCCGGTCTTGTAGATACCGCCATGAACATCAAAGCGCCGATTAGACTTTGACACGGGTATTTCGCCATGACAGCCTCGTTTTTCGGCGCATGCAGTGTGAGTTTGCAATTCGCTTCTATTGGCGTTTTCGAGGGATTGCATTCTGACATGCCGAAACGTTTCAATACTGATTCAGCATACGACCGTTGTGATAGAAATATCTCGCCCTTCGCCAGATTCTGCTGCAAATCTATACCCAGACATCGATTTACCTTGCCGATATCCTTTATATCGAAATGTTGTGAGAGCGTTTCCTTCGTTGCTTTTAACCAATTATCGTTGTAAGATGCTAACAGCAAATCATCTACGTATATAATGACCAACATGATGTTGTCCCCTTCACGCCGCACGTAGAAACATGGTTCGAAATTCGTTGACTTTAACCCAATCCGGTTCAGAGTTACAGTTGACTGGCGCAAACCATACAGTGCTTTCTTTACTAAACACACAGGGTTGCTTTGTTGTAGTGATGCTCGCCACTCTTCTGCTGTTCGCTGGATTTCGTTGCTATGCTTCGTCAAGCCCTTTAAGCCCACAATTCCTGTGCAATGTACACTAGTTGCTCCTTTGGTATATTGCCCAGCAACGTGGTGTTGACTAGCTCCGCCATTTTACTCGCGTTATTTGGTAAAAAATTTCTTTCGCACATGTACGATCTGTCGAGGAGACAATTGTAACGAAGCGTTTTTGCTGCCCTGACGCTTCTTGTACAACGCTGGGGTAGACTCGTTATATCAAAAATTACAATAGGAAAAATCGGTAGCGTCACTTGCAGTGGCTGGGTAACGGCACCCGCGTCCCGTTACCGGTCCCTTATGCCTTGGTGGCGTGACTTTGCTGTTGCTCTGCTGCAATCTGGGCGACGCTCTGTTAACGCCGGTAAGCGGTGCTCTGGTAACGTCGGAGGGTAGCGCTCTTCTTGGCGCTGTTGACATTGCTCTGCTGACGCTGGTAAGTGGCCCTCTACTGGCGCTGGTGAACGTCGCTCTTCTGACGGCGGACGAGCATTGACCGCAGCCGAATTTTGTGGTCACTACTTTAGAGTGGCGATGTCTTGTGGTGTAATTTGCCAGCTCCCAAGCAATCCCTCCATTCAGTCGTAACTCTCACTTCGGTCCAGTGGCCACCACTTTGTGAGTAATTCCACAAAACGTGAGGAATTTCGGATGCGCTGAGTATTTATTGAGGACTTTTATTTTAAGGAATTTTTGAGGAATTTTCTCTCGATATATTTGCAGATAACAAATGCAACCATGTTTTGCACAACTGTTCTTAAATAGCTCTGGAAATTTTTGAACAAAAAGTTTTCTTAAGTTTCCACACAAGCGGCTTGTCAAACCTACTTTTCCCATTTCGCCATACACCATGCAAACATGACTCTTCAAGCAAAAAATTTCAGTTTTCCTAGATTTTTCTCTCTTGCGTCCTCATTCGGTAAAACTTCCGTTACGAATGAGGCGATTTTACCATGCACAACGTAAGCGGTTTGATCTAGCATCAACATGGCGGCCAGAAAATCAAAAAATTTGGATCTTTGCTCACATTTCCCTCAAACGGCTTGTCAAACCTTCAAACACCCCATACACAACATAAATAGCTTTAAGCAAAGGGATATTTCGCTTGGATTGTCAAGCCGCTTGTGTGGTGTTTTTCGCTCTTAAGCACACCCGGATTTGCTGCTAAATATTCAAAATGTTATCGATAATTTTTTTCATTCCATCGTTATATTTTCAACTTATTTTGAACTTGCAAAATCTCGAAAACGAATGGAGAGTACACGCATTATTCGATCATAAGAATATTCATATTTGGGGTATCACAACGGTGTTGTAAGTGTCGTATTGTTGTATGTCGTAAACTTTAAACGCCTAAACATATATCAAGGGGGTTCGCAAAGTACCATCACAGTCATATTATGCATTTTCGCAGTGTTAGAAAATAGTTGGTTGTGGTTTCAAGTTCTCTAAAGATTTACTTAAGCTTTTAAAGCTTACGACATACAACAATACGACACTTACGACACCGTTGTGAATCCCTCAATTGATTCTTCATTAGATCCAGAAAATTATAGGAAACAAGTTTTTGAATTAAAAACTCTTCAGGTTCATATAAGTTTTCCAATTTAAAAAAAAAATATAACTGCAGTACTAATAGCCCTTTTCTAATGCTTCAGTAGAACTTATATTAAGTAGTTTAAAGATCTGTAGGACTGACTTAAGGACCACATTGAGCACTGATATACTTGCAGCAATATTATATACAAATCAAGGCATAGAAAAAAAGGTTATACTTTGTTTGAGCCACAAGAACAGATGTACAAATTTAATTGGAGAATGTAATTAATTTTTATACTATGTACCTTTAAATAGTATGTGGTACACAATACTCATATCAGTAATATTGAGTAATTTGCTCGGATTTTTCATTTGTTTTTGAGGAATTTGGTAAACTTCTGTAGCAATACTGCTTCGGTCTATGGCTCCCTACCACTGAGTGGCGATGTCTCGTAGTGTAATTTGCCAACTCACAATTAAACTCTCCCTTCAGCTGTAGCTGTTCAGCCGCGACCACAGCTCGGTGCTGACTGCTTGCTTTTCCGTCGTGTTGCTCGTTTAATAGCAGTGTTGCCATAAAAAAATACCAAATTCCTCAAAAACAAATGAAAAATCCCCAAAATCCGAACAAATTACTCAAAATTTTCTTATTTCAGATATGAGTATTGTGTACTGCATACTATTTAAAGGTACTTAGTATAAAAATTAATTGCATTCTCCAATTCAATTAGTACATTTGTTCTAGCGGTTAAAACAAAGTAGCACCGTTATTTTTTATGCCTTGGTTTGTATATAATATTGCAGCAACTATATCAGTGCTCAATCTGGTCCTCAACCGAAGCATTAGAAAAGGGGCTGTATTAGTAATGCAGATTTAATTTTTTTTTTTTTTAATTGGGGAACTTATATGAACCTGAAGAATATTTTGATTCAAAAACTTTTTTCCTATAATTTTCTGGATCTAATGAAGAATCAATATGAATATTCTTAGGATCGAACAATGCTCGTTCTCTCCATTCGATACCGAGATTTTGCAAGTTCAAAGTAAGTTGAAAATATAACGATGGAATGAAAAAAATTATCGATAACATTTTGAGTATTTAGCAGCAAATGCAGATGTGCTTAAGAGCGAAAAACACCACACAGGCGGCTTGACAAACCAAGCGAAATATCCCTTTGCTTAAAGCTATTTATGTTTACCACGGGGATGTATGAAGGTTTGACAAGCCGTTTGAGGGAAATGTGAACAAAAATCTAAATTTTTTTGATTTTCTGGCCGCCATGTTGGCGTTTGATCAAGCCCCTTACGTTGTGTATGATAAAATCGCCTGATTAGCAACGGAATTTTTACCGAATGAGGACACAAGAGAGAAAAATCGAAGAAAACAAAACCCTTTTACATTGTGAACCGGAAGAAAACTAAAATTCTTTGCTTGAACAAGTCATGTTTGCATGGCTTATGGCCAAATGGGAAAAGTAGGTTTGAAGAATGTATGACAAGCCGCTTGTGTGGTGTACTTCGGTCTTTATAAAACTTCGGAAAGCTTTTTGTCCAAAAATTTGCAGAGCGATTTTAACAACTCTGTTGTGTAAAACATGGTTACATTTGTTATCTGTAAATATATTGAGAGAAAATTCCTCAAAAAATACTCAAGCGCACCAGAAATTCCTCGCGTTTTGAGGAATTACTCACAAAGTGGCAACACTGTTTAATAGGCTGTGTAGGGCTGCCAACTATCCTTAACTATGAGGTGCCATATTGAGGATAAAAAAGTGCCAAAATGTGCCAAATAGAAAAATAAAAGATCCGAAAATGGTGCCATCCGTTTTAATCCTTCCCATTTAGCAATAAATAAGAACCAAATTTTTAAAACAAAAGTGCAATGCCAAAATAATATAAACCAGTTGAATAATCTTTAAAAATTAGAAAATTTTAGTTGAGAAAAAGAAGTACACGCAAAGGATTTCACAAAAATTTATTGAAATATTTCTATTTTTGAAAAGTACCATTTTGGCACTAAGTGGCAAATTGAAAAATTAAGTGCCATTTGATGTAAGATAGAGCCAGACATAGCACGGTTTGAGCCAAGTTGGCAGCCTTGACTGTGTGCTCGATGCTGCGTTGTCGCGCAGCTACATGTTGCTGTGTTATGTTGCGTTGTCATGGCAATGAAGAGGCTGTCGAGTGTTGCTATGACTTGTGTTGCTATGGCTTGTTGCTTGGCTGGCTGCTCATACTTGTGTTGATGTGGCTTATTGCGCTGTTGTTGTTGTTGTAGCGGCTGCAACAATCCCGCCCAGATCGGATGTCTGGGAAGTTAGCATACGGTATTACGCAAAACAAAAAAAAAAGTTGTTCTGAGTAGCCTTCCAATAGTTCTAGAGTTCTTGAAGAGGGGAAAAAAAGTTCTGGATATTTTCACAAAAAAAAAAAATGATTTGAAAATTGGGTATGCCAGATTCACGCAGCATACGACGTGTGGCAAAAAGGCAAATAAAAAGTTGTTCTGAGTAGCCTTCCAATAGTTCTAGAGTTCTTGAAGAGGGGAAAAAAAGTTCTGGATATTTTCAAAAAAAAAAAAAAATTAATCTGTTCTGAGTAGCTCTTCAATAGTTCTAGAGTTCTTGAAGAGGGAAAAAAAAGTTCTGCAAAATTACGCCGAAAAAACACTTTTTTCTAAAAAGTCAAGAGTTAAATTTTTGAAAAAAAAATAAAAAATTTAAGCTGTTCTGAGTAGCTCTTTAATAGTTCTAGAGTTCCTGAGAAGGAGAAAGAAAGTTCTGCAAAATTACGCCGAAAAAACACTTTTTTCTAAAAAGTCAAGAGTTAAATTTTTGAAAAAAAAATAAAAAATTTAAGCTGTTCTGAGTAGCTCTTTAATAGTTCTAGAGTTCCTGAAAAGGAAAAAAAAGTTCTGCAAAATTACGTCGAAAAACACTTTTTTCGAAAGTCGAAAATAATAAAATTTTGAAAAAAAAAAAAATTAATCTGTTCTGAGTAGCTCTTCAACAGTTCTAGAGTTCCTGAGAAGGAGAAAGAAAGTTCTGCAAAATTACGCCGAAAAAACACTTTTTCGTAAAAGTCGAAAAGTTAAATTTTTGAAAAAAAAAATAAAAAATTAATCTGTTCTGAGTAGCTCTTCAACAGTTCTAGAGTTCCTGAGAAGGAGAAAGAAAGTTCTGCAAAATTACGCCGAAAAAACACTTTTTCGTAAAAGTCGAAAAGTTAAATTTTTGAAAAAAAAAATAAAAAATTAATCTGTTCTGAGTAGCTCTTCAACAGTTCTAGAGTTCCTGAGAAGGAGAAAGAAAGTTCTGCAAAATTACGCCGAAAAAACACTTTTTCGTAAAAGTCGAAAAGTTAAATTTTTGAAAAAAAAAATAAAAAATTAATCTGTTCTGAGTAGCTCTTCAACAGTTCTAGAGTTCCTGAGAAGGAGAAAGAAGTTCTGCAAAATTACGCCAAAAAAAACACTCTTTTCGAAAAAGTCGAGTTAATTTTTTGAAAAAAAATTTAATCTGTTCTGAGTAGCTCTTCAATAATTCTAGAGTTCCTGAGAAGGAGAAAGAAAGTTCTGCAAAATTACGCCGAAAAAACACTTTTTTCAAAAACTCAAAAAAGTTAAATTAAAAAAAAAAATAAAAATTAAAAATTTATTCTGTTCTGAGTAGCTCTTCAATAATTCTAGAGTTCCTGAGAAGGAGAAAGAAAGTTCTGCAAAATTACGCCGAAAAAACACTTTTTTCAAAAACTCAAAAAAGTTAAATTAAAAAAAAAAATAAAAATTAAAAATTTATTCTGTTCTGAGTAGCTCTTCAATAGTTCTAGAGTTCCTGAGAAGGAGAAAGAATGTTCTGCAAAATTACGCCGAAAAAACACTTTTTTCAAAAACTCAAAAAAGTTAAATTAAAAAAAAAAATAAAAATTAAAAATTTATTCTGTTCTGAGTAGCTCTTCAATAGTTCTAGAGTTCCTGAGAAGGAGAAAGAATGTTCTGCAAAATTACGCCGAAAAAACACTTTTTTCAAAAACTCAAAAAAGTTAAATTAAAAAAAAAAATAAAAATTAAAAATTTATTCTGTTCTGAGTAGCTCTTCAATAGTTCTAGAGTTCCTGAGAAGGAGAAAGAATGTTCTGCAAAATTACGCCGAAAAAACACTTTTTTCGAAAAAGTAAAATTTTTGAAAAAAATAAAAAATTTATTCTGTTCTGAGTAGCTTTTCAGTAGTTCTAGAGTTCCTGAGAAGGAGAAAGAAAGTTCTGCAAAATTACGCCGAAAAA
>NW_016157242.1:261782-276256 GCF_001687245.7 Rhagoletis zephyria
TTTGCAGAACTTTCTTTCTCCTTCTCAGGAACTCTAGAACTATTAAAGAGCTACTCAAAACAGCTTAAATTTTTTATTTTTTTTCAAAAATTTAACTCTTGACTTTTTAGAAAAAAGTGTTTTTTCGGCGTAATTTTGCAGAACTTTCTTTCTCCTTCTCAGGAACTCTAGAACTATTAAAGAGCTACTCAAAACAGCTTAAATTTTTTATTTTTTTTCAAAAATTTAACTCTTGACTTTTTAGAAAAAAGTGTTTTTTCGGCGTAATTTTGCAGAACTTTCTTTCTCCTTTTCAGGAACTCTTGAACTATTGAAAAGCTACTCAGAACTGGTTTAATTTTTATTTTTTTCAAAATTTTAACATTTTCGAGTTTTTCGAAAAAAGTGTTTTTTGGCGTAATTTTGCAGAACTGTTTTTTTCCTTTTCAGGAACTCTAGAACTATTGAAGAGCTACTCAGAACAGATTAAATTTTAAATTTTTTTTTAAATTTAACTTTTTCGACTTTTTCGAAAAAAAGTGTTTTTTCGTCGTAATTTTGCAGAACTTTCTTTCTCCTTCTCAGGAACTCTAGAACTATTGAAGAGCTACTCAGAACAGATTAAATTTTAAATTTTTTTTTAAATTTAACTTTTTCGACTTTTTCGAAAAAAAGTGTTTTTTCGTCGTAATTTTGCAGAACTTTCTTTCTCCTTCTCAGGAACTCTAGAACTATTGAAGAGCTACTCAGAACAGATTAAATTTTAAATTTTTTTTTAAATTTAACTTTTTCGACTTTTTCGAAAAAAAGTGTTTTTTCGTCGTAATTTTGCAGAACTTTCTTTCTCCTTCTCAGGAACTCTAGAACTATTGAAAAGCTACTCAGAACAGGTTTAATTTTTATTTTTTTCAAAATTTCAACATTTTCGACTTTTTCGAAGTGTTTTTTTTTGCGTAATTTTGCAGACCTTTTTTTCCTTTTCAGGAACTCTAGAACTATTGAAAAGCTGCTCAGAGCAACTTTTTATTTGCCTTTTTGCCACATGTCGTATGCTGCGTGAATCTGGCATACCCAATTTTCAAATCAATTTTTTTGTGTGAAAATATCCAGAACTTTTTTTTCCTTTTCAAGAACTCTAGAACTATTGGAAGGCTACTCAGAACAACATTTTTTTTTTTTTTGCGTCATACCGTATGCCAGCTTCACAGACATCGAGATCGGTTAGTCCCTCAATCGTTGTCGTCGAGCTCTACAAGCGGTAGCCCCAGGAAGCGTGCAGCCTCGATGGGGTCTGTCCATAGGGACAGGGGCGTCAGAAGAATCGGCTTCAGTGGGCATGTGGAGAGATGTTGAGTCAACAAGTATCCCTTTCCCTAGAACACAAAACAATGTTGAGGCTTGGCATCGTTGGGGAATGAAACTCAGGGTTATATAAACTTATCAATGATTTGAAAGGCGAGTTGGTTTATGCGAAAACTCAAAATATCCCAAAAGAAGAAAGCTGTAAAGGCATATACAAAATTTAAAATAATGATAAAAAAATACTAGACTCCAGTCATATTTTTTTTCTTAAACGAATTGCTAAAAATTTAATTGCATATTAACTTTTTTTGCCCATTACTTTTTATTTAAGAACAGGGATAACATTGCTTTGATTTCAGTATTAAATAAGTTAAAAGTGAAAATGTATTTTTAAACAAGCTTTCTAAGTATGAACCAAATCGGATCATAAATACTGGTTTCCAAAATATCTCCCTCCTACGCCACCTAGCGAACATTTCATTTCACTGCATTGTCATCGGGTTACGAGCTTAGTGTGAAATTTCAGGTTTCTAGCTCATCTGGAAGTTGGTGAAATATTAGGGATGTTCAGAATCTTGCGCAAATAGTCTTGGATTTGCATTGACATTTTTTTGTTTGTTACCATGGCAACTGTTTGCATTTCATTGTTGTAATTTTTGCAAATGCACCGAATATGAAAATGCAAGAGCATATGCACAAGATCCTGAACAGTCCCATTGATTGCGAAATTCCAAGACATACATATATACATGTAAAAAATATAGAACTTTGGTAGACAATAATTTTGAATCAAATCATTTAGTTCTTATAGAAATTTAAATACAAAATTTTTACCCGAAATAATTTTAACTGCAAAGAATTTTTTCCAGAATTTTTAACAGAATAATTTTTGAAAAACAGGATTTACTACCGCTCCCGTAGTTGGTTCATCAATATAATTATACTATCTACACAACCACACACACAAGGAAAACCCCCTTCGCAAAAAATCTTTCAGCAATATTACTTGCATTGTCAGGCCAGCGAACTGTATGTATTTTGAAATAACACTTCTACAATGTTCTTGGTTACACTATGTACTGTTCTGCAAACTGTTAACTTCGCAACACCGCGCATAGATGCTATTCCATGGAACTGGCATCCAAGACGAATTAATATAAGGTGGTATCGATTCAACAAATACAAAAATTACTTGTATTTTGTTTTTGCTTTTAGCGGGCTATTGTCAATTTTCATATATTCTGCCCCGAAGGAAAATACAAACACTCCCACGTTTTCACTCACTCACCAGCGAAATAAAAAATTTTGACAATCAAACGCTACTCAAAGCGGATGAAACAACACCACCTTATATGAATTCGCCTTGCTGGCAACAATTTCCAAGCCAATGCAAGCATAGGAGCAGTTGATTCTTAGCAGACAAGGCATGACTTTTATTTAACCGGAAAAATTCTAATATTAATACTTTTAATCCCGAAAAATTCAATCTTTCTCTATGAATTCTACTCCTCGTCTTCACTTTCCTCTAACAAAAACTCGCGTCTAAGCATTTCGAACATTTACTTTGCAGATTAAGCACTCAGTTTTCAAAAAGTTGCTTGGCAACTGTACAAAATACAGCTATTGTGGAACATAATAGTACAATTATTAGAAGAGTCATTGCAAACTATACCTTTCAATTTGCACTCTGCACTCCGTTAAAAATGACTAATAAAATAATACATATACTAATATGTATATATATATATAATAATACTTATGGGAGGTTCCATGGGAAGCTGGACCTTCGCAGAGCACAAACTTTTTTCTTTATAAAACTAATAAATGTGTGGATAAGACATGTGCATAAATCTTGAATCAACTAAAAAATAACAAATTAAATCTTTAAATGCATTTTTACTGCCTTTTTTAACGTTTTAAAATCAAGTTATAAGTAAATTTTTTTAGTAGGTTTAAAGTAGGTTGTGTTGAATGTACTGTCAAATAATTTGTGATTCTTAATTCAAGTGTTTGGTAAGAAAAATATGTGGTGCACCTCATCTGCGTTTAATAAAATTGTATTATATATTAAATTGTGTGAGTGCTTTATTTATATTATTATGTGGATAAGACATGTGCACAAATCTTGAATCAACTAAAAAATAACAAATTAAATCTTTAAATGCATTTTTACTGCCTTTTTTAACGTTTTAAAATCAAGTTATAAGTAAATTTTTTTAGTAGGTTTAAAGTAGGTTGTGTTGAATGTACTGTCAAATAATTTGTGATTCTTAATTCAAGTGTTTGGTAAGAAAAATATGTGGTGCACCTCATCTGCGTTTAATAAAATTGTATTATATATTAAATTGTGTGAGTGCTTTATTTATATTATGAGTTATTATTACGAAGTGGTGGTCTTGTCCCACCCGTGACAAAAAAGGTAAAAGTTGTTATATTTAATTACAGAAGTTAAGGTTGTGTTTCGGGTTTGTTACATAATGTTAGAACTTCATTGTCAATGTTTACCACAATTGCATTTTTGTTTCCACATAGTTAGATAAGAATAATTCAACAGTGAAGCATGTCCCACCCGTGACAGCTACGCGTGGTACAGTTGCCAGAGGTAGGTTTACAGGGCTGATAAGCTTTATTTGTTTGCTGAGGTGGACGCAGAGTAGAAGGGCGGAAGCGCGGACTCGCCCATTACCTATATACCCTTGTGGTCAGCTGATGCATTTTGACCAGTTTTGGTTTTTTCTTTTGTTTATATAATGTTCATATTTTTTTTATTAAAGTCTAGTACATTACATAACCAGAACCGCATAAATCCACATTTCAAACTTCGCACAAAAATTATAAATTTCAACAAACTTTAACAGTTACACCCCAAAATTTTAAACTTTTTTTAAATATTTTTTAGAAAAATTCCAGGTATGCAGTTTTATAGCGTATTAAATTTAAGTAGGAAAAAGTTAAAATTTCAAGACGATAGGAGATCGCGTTGGTTTTTAATAATTTTTTTGGCTGACGGTGCCAGGCTTTTTCTTCTATATAAAAGGCACTATACTAATATAAAACGTGAGTGAATTGAACCCGCGACAAATGTTGTCCGACCCGTGACAGAAGAATTTCGGATTTTTTTTATAATAAAGCCATATGTACACTCCAAGCCTCATAGAAGAGATCCTTGGACGCCTCGTCCTTCTCGTCAGTCGGGGCATGGGCACATATGAGCAAGATGTTGAAGAATCTAGCTTTTATGCGGATTGTGGCTAGACGTTCGTCCACCGGCGTGAACGCCAGTACTCGGCGACGGAGTCTCTCTCCCATCACAAGTCCAAGACCGAATTTGTGTTGCTTTACGCGACAACTGTAGTAGACGTCGCAAGGCTCCACCATCGCATTTCTTGGATGGTGATGATGTCAACCTCTGTCTTCCCGAGGATATTAACCTACCGGGCAGGGGCACTTTCCCCATTAAGGGTCCGGATATTCCAAGTGCATATCCTCAAATCATAGTCCTTTATAAGTTTGCCGTCATCAATATAAGGGGATCTCAACCGAGCTATGATTGAATTTTTCATTGGGCGGGGTCTCAACGTGGCGAGACTCAAACCCAGCGCACGCAAAATTTTTTTTTTCATTCATTTATGAGATTTATTATGATCGATAATATTCCAAATCTATTTTTGCATTCTTTTATCGCGAGTGAAAAATGCAAACAAATTTATCATCTCTCACATTCGGAATGTGATCGACAAAAAATTTCCGCTGCATTTCATTCGCGATCGAAAAAAGCAAAGAAATCTCCTCTCACTCGAATATGAGAAGTCGGAGCATTGCCGATGTCGGCCTCTCATAAATGAGAAAAACGATGCAAGTAATCCATTCGCGATCACTCACAACAGCTTATCGCGATAAACTTATCGCGAAAAACTTTCATCGACGTTGTATGGGATATTTTTCGCGTTTCTTTTGGTTATGCATTTGGTTATGCATACAAAATACATACCTATGTACATATGTATAAGTAAGTAATGCTAGCAAATGCTTTTCGGTTGGAACGAATTTCGGAATATGCAAAAAATATATGAATTATGGTGGTAATATATGTGTACATATGTACATATAAATTACATACATACATACGTGTAGTTAAAGTATATCCAAGCGTACACTTTTCAGTATAATGGTGTATCCGCATGTTATTTTATTATATCTAATAAATGGAACTTAATAGGATAAGATTAACTAATGAGAAAAGTGGGCATCTGTTGAAGACTAAGAATAAAGAAAAGCAGAAAAAACGATATAAATTTTTTATTTCTTTTAATTGTTTTGATTCGCCATTAGAAGGATATTAATAAGAAAACAAAAATATACACACGTAAATAGAAGAAGAATATGTATGTATAGTTGTGGTCATAAGTAGTGTTGGGAAGTATCGAGTACTTTTGAGGATCGAGTTCTTTGGTATCGATACTTATAAGGATCGGGTATTTTTCAGAGTACTGAGTACTTTCTTTAAATATACACATGTTGGTAACATTTCCATACTTAGGGCCGTTTTCTCATCTACCCTTTACATTACCGGCCACTTTATCGTCTAGATATACGAGTTTTCGCAGCGCATTAATTTCTCGAATCGATAAATTTTTGCTCACCCGATGCAACCTTTAAAAGTTTCTACCCAACTTTAAATTTTGGTTTGGTTTTAATTCATGAGTCAGATATATTAGATATTTCAACCAAGGTTTTGATTTTTGCTAACAGTTGCTCGTGCTCTATATTTGCTTATGTTGAATTGCCAACCTTTGAAATTTTATGACGAATGTAGTGAAGTTTCACTCTCGCGCTGCCGTAATTACGGAATAACAAATTTATTTTTACCGGTAAGATAAGAAAACGAAAACACTTTAAAGTGAGGAACAATTTAACTGCCCTGTTAGTAAAGGCAACTTTACTGCTTACATTAGAAAACGGACCTTAGTGTAGAAATCTCACAAGCTAGTAGAATTTTATTTAAATTAATATATGAATCATAAATTACGTCAAATGCATTGCTAACAGTACTGGGTACAAGTATTGTACTTGAAAATTATTAAACTGCAAACTGAGTACAATCATTTCTGAATACCGTTAAATGCAAATAAAAGTCAGTACTTTTTAAGTCTATTTGACACTTAATACTGAGTACTTTGAATCGATTCTGAGTACATGTATCAAAGCGGTTATTGGAACAGGGTATTTTTTAGTACGGAGTACTTTCGAGTTCTGAGTACTTTCGAGTTTCTTTTTTGAGTACTGAGTACTTTCGAGTTCTTTTGTGAGTACTGAGTTCTTTGGAGTACTCAGTATCGATACTTTTAAAAATCGGGTGCTGTCGATCCTTTTGAGAATCGAGTTCTGAGTACTTTTGGTATCGATACTGCCCAACACTAGTCATAAGCAATAGTCGCCCAAGTCGAAAAACCTGAATTCGTGAAAAATCGCTTTAAAGGTTAGGATTGTAATGTTAACCTTATGGGGAAACCAAAATATGTTAATCTATAATTTTTTAAATAACCTAGCTAACGAGATGGGAGTTTCACATACACATGGAATAGAAGTTGCAGAAAACGATAGCATATAAGTTAACGCAACAGCTTACAACAGCTCTGCAGAATTGACACACGCGCATCCGCACAATTGCTGACACCACATTAACCAATTTGTTATTCGATCAACAATAATAATTGGCACAACAACGATTGGGCAATATTCGGAAATAGTGCACATGCAAGTGCAACGTGACTGGTGGTCGATAGTAGGTTTAATATAATGTTAAGAAATCAATTGGTTTTAGTTCTAAGTTTAGACTCAATTAATAAAGACGTGGTGGACGCGAGTCCACACACTTTTTTTAAAACAATATATAGAAGTTTAACAATATATCTTAAGAATTTTTTTTCGCATCTATACATGAAAATAATATAAAAAATTTATAATTTAAGAGTGGTAAGTGAAAAAGGAAAAGGAGAAAATTTTTTAACTCCAATCAATTAATTTCAAATTAAAATTTTGTTTAAGTTTACTAACTCTAAATAATATCGGGCTTGTACAGCCAATAACTGATACAAATCGAAAGATGCGATTCACCACCTTCGGGGGGACCCTCCAGCTTATAAAAAAAAATCTCTGCGATTCACCACCCGAGGGACCCTCCAGAAAATAATAACTACAAACGAAAAATAATTAAGGCTTGTACAGCCAATAACTGATAAAAATTAATAAAAAAAAAGAAATTAATATGGAGCAATTAACAAATATAATAACTGGCGTGGCAACTAATATATTAAGACAAGAAGGACGAAACTTGGTACAAACCGCCCTCAACCAAAACGCAAATTTTGCAAATATTACGGACGTGACCACAGATTCGAACCTAGCGAACAATATAACGGAACTAGATTAAATTCCGGACGTTGTGAGATGACTACGGGAATTCTCAGGCAATCCGGGATAATTTAGCTCCTGGAAAAAAAGCGTAGATAGAATATTGCAGATCTACGAGCCACAAAAAGGAACGCCAAAATTCATGGCATCCTTAATGTTATACGAAATAAAATCATGGGCAACGCCAACATTGCCCTCGAATCTTATAATAAACCGCTGGACTGGAAGGCTATTTCTAGATGCTTTACCCTCCACTACGCGGATAAACGGGATTTGGGAACTCTAGAATACCAGATGACCGCATTAGTGCAGGGCAACCTCACTAATCAAGAATTTTACCAAAAGGTGTATTCACACCTGTCACTTATTCTCAACAAACTCGGATGTATGGAAGTAGGTGCAGAATCCATGCATTTGCTTACACGGACCTACCGGGACAAAGGCCTAGACACCATTATTCGAGGATTAAACGGTGACTTGCCGACTCTTCTTGGATTGAGAGAACCGGTAGATCTCCCTCAGGCTCTCCACTTATGCTTAAAACTGGAGAACCAAAACTTCCGTTCAAACTACGCGCTGAATAATAATGGCCAAGTTCAGAAAACCCAGGATTTCCGGCCACCTCTTCCACCCAGAAGGATAAGTAACGAGTTCTACCCATAACAGGCGCACATTCCCAGACCATACGTGCCTCCACAAAATTTTAAGGCTCACCAACGCCCACAACCTACTCTTAATTACCGTAATTCTCCAAATTATAGGCTTCCGGCTCAACCTCCCGCTAAGCCACAACTTCCACGTCCAGAGCCAATGGATGTCGACCGCTCCTTGCATTCAAAAGCGGTCAACTACATAAATAGGCCGGGAAAAGACCTTCAAACTTTTCCCAACAAGTGCCTCTGAAGCAACAGAGGAACTTCCACATTGAAGCAGGTACTCAAGAAGACCAACACTATATACAGGACCCACAAGACCAATATTATCTGCAAGATCAACAGGATTGGTATCATATAGCAGAAGAGTATGAAGCAGAAATTGCCAAAGAAGAAGGTTGACAATCAGTTCAGGAATACACTGAACAAAATCCATCACAACACGTTCACGACCATATCGATATTTATTTTTTAGAATGAACGGTTCTTCGTTGCCGTATGTAGAGTGCAGAACGAAGAACGGAAAAATTCTGAAAATGCTCATCGACACCGGTTCGAGCAAAAATTACATCCAACCCTGCCTCGTGTCAAATAAACCATTTTTTGCTAATTTCATAGCCGGACAGATACAAATTACCCACCACACAGTTATTAATCTATTTGGTAGAAAAGACGGGGGGGGGGGGGGAATATAGGTCAGAAGTAGTTAGAAGCTGCAGTTTTAAAACACTCTGCTTTCTTTATATAAAATTAGGATTAACTTCCCTGCAGTGAAACCCCAAACTAGTCAGGAAAAATACTAGTTTACAACTAGAATTTCCTGACTGAAACCGAACTAGTTCGAAAATGACCAGACTTGTACCAAGTACAATACGATTTATTCATGCCGTTTTATTTGGCTTCGACAGTTTAATAGTACAATACAGTACATAAAATAGGCTGCTTTCCAAAACGTCAAAATACAAAGCATCAGTCTCTTTTATTTCTAAACCTCAGCAGCTTGTAATACCAAATGTACGCAACCACAGTTAAATGCTAGTTTTCACCTAGGTTGCGCAAGTTAGACTTTTTCTTCTAGTGCGGTTCGGTAATAAAAGAGACTAATGCTTTGTATTTTGACGTTTTGGAATGCACCCTATTACAAATTTTATTTGGGTATGTTGTAAACCGTTAAAGCGAGTACGTACTCGCAATTATACCATACATGTTAAATAATGATTAATATTCATAATAATTATTAATTAAAGCATGTTTTTTTTGATAACCGTTTAATGATTAAATACCGATATTAGCACATTTTTAATGATTAATCATTAATTACTTAAACAAAATTTTTTTTATTAATTCGTTAATTTTAATTACATCGTTATTTTGTTATTTTTGATCATTTGCAATTATTTTGGACTTTTTTTAATTACACTATTAATATAATCATTTGATTAATTTCAATTATCAATCAACAAGCAAAACTATTGACAAAAATTAAGAATATTTAATCACTGTATGAATTATTTATTTATTTTGTTCTTATCCAAATCTCAAATTTTATGCGTTAATTATTACTTTTATAAAGTCTAAAAAACAAAGGACTGAAATGTGCAAAGTTAATGAATTTAATTTTATTTAAGTTTACTCGAAAATGATCATTCGTGATGATAGTTCGAACTAAAGTATTTATTTTATTTTTAACTAAAATGTTTTTTTTTTTTAATTTTTTAATATTATTAAAAAAGATGAAAAACATTTTATTTATTGTACCTGAAAGCTTTTACTTTTAATAACATTTAATGAAAAATGCATTTAAATTTATGTTCGAAAGTTAGAAATATTTATGTATTTATTTTTGCTTTCAATTTAACACTAATTACACTATGCGACAGTCAAAATCGGGATGGGATGAAACCAACGGGAAATGTTATATCGGTCAAAAACAAGTTATACGTGTCCCCGCGTTTCGCCACACCTTTGGTGGTCTTTTTTTGACATAACTCGAGAACCACTAGTCCGATTTTGCTCAAACAAATTTAAATTAAAAATTACAATTCCTTTAATCTGTTCATATAACGTTTTTCTATATAATCAACAGTTTTGCCGGTAAAAATAAATGTATGAAGAAAAAAAATATTTTTTGCCTAAAATATTAAATTTTTTTAAATCTGTATGTGTGTATATTAATTTATGCAAGAAATCAAGAGCCCGGATTTTGAAATACGAGTATAATCGTGACCCAGAATCTGTTTGGAATAATGAGATATATGGTCAAATTTTCTTTTCTCAAACACGAAACACGCTGTGTTATTTAAAGCAATTTGCAATTTATGCTTTGAGTTATTATCAACACTGCAATACACCAACTCTGCATACGATATATGCGGAACAATGAGTGATTTAACAAGTTTGTTTGTTGTGGCAATAAAAAGGCACTGCAATATAATATTCCAAGAATATTGTATATCTTGTTAATAACGGAGTTTATGTGGTCAACGCATGATAATCTTGTATTGATTCTAAAACCCAGGTTAGTTACCGCCTCTTCAAATTTAATATTTATTCCGTCAAGCAATATCGGTGACATAGAGCTAAGGTCATATTTTGAATGAGAAATAGCAATAGCCTTCGTCTTTGACGCATTTAATTTCAAATTGTTAGCACAGGACCAGCTAGAAATACGAGTGAGATCTTCATTAACCCTTGCTATCAAATCTTCAACAAGGCCTATGGGCCTTGACAAGTAGATCTGCGTGTCATCAGAATAGAGATGAATGGATGAATTTTGGCAACACTCAACAATATCATTAATAAACATGCAAAATAGAATGGGGCCTAAAATAGAGCCTTGCGGCACCCCTGAAGTTATCGGTTTTAGGCTTGAGTAGTTCTCATCACATTTGACTTGTTGCAGTCGGTTCGATAAGTAGCTTTTTATTAATTGAAAAGAAAAAGCCCCAAATTAATAATGATAACGCAATTTTTGCAGGAATATGTTGTGATCAATACTATCAAAACCTTAGGGAAATCGAGCAACACTAACACTGTTAGATAATTTTTATCATATGCAGGGCGAAAGTCCTCAACTATTTTAAGCATGGCTGTAGAGCCACTATGCTGACTTCTGAAACCCGACTGGAAATTACTCAGAAGATTATTTTTGTCCAAGTGGCAGGTAATTTGTCGCGCTAAAAATTTCTCAAAAACTTTTGATAGGGCCGGTAAAATGCTTATTGGTCTGAAGTGCTGGGGAGTAGTAGGAGAGTGTATTTTTGGCACAGGTATTATATTTGCCATCTTCCAAAGATATGGAAATGTAGATGAGTCGAGAGAGAAGTTGATTATATGCGTAAGTGATGGTATTACAAATGGTAGGATAATTTGAAGGAATTTAAGACAAATACCATCAGTACCTATAGCATACGACTTTACAGCATATACACACGGTATCAAGTCCGCCTCTGTTGCAGATACAAATTCAAACTCATCATCATCAGCATGCTCCCGCAGAGAAACATTAGCAGGTATTTCGGGTGATACCACTGGGCAGTTAGATGCTAGAAAGTTCGCGTTTAATATTTCTGGGTCCAGATTACACACATACTTATCCTCACCTGAGACCCCCAGGGATTTAAGGTTCTTCCAAAGGACTTTTGAAGGCAAACTAACATTAATTACATTGGAGGTATGCCTTTTTAGCTTCTCTGGCGCTTCAAGTTACTTTATTTCTTGCAACACGATATTTTTCCCATGCTTGAGAACTCCTATAATTTTTCCAATTCTTATATGCTTTACTACGCTCCCTTATTAGAGACAACACGTCCGAAGTAAACCATGGTTTCTTATTACTACGCACTTTCACTTTACGCACTGGTACAAACCTATTAAATAGATGGCTGACTGGTGCATTGAAATGTTGCAGCTTTTCATCAACTGTTGCGAATGACCAACACATATTCCAGTTAAGCCCAGCAGCCTCCTTGTTTAAGAGATCATGGTTAATACGCTTAAAATCTCTAAAAAAAAAACTACTCCTTTGTTTGATTTTGCGTATTGAACTGAATGTTGTAGGATAGGAATATCAACTCATGATCAGAGACTCCAGCTGATCAAAGTGATTGACGTGATCTCTGTCACTGACCCCGAACACATCCAGNAGTAGGAGAGTGTATTTTTGGCACAGGTATTATATTTGCCATCTTCCAAAGATATGGAAATGTAGATGAGTCGAGAGAGAAGTTGATTATATGCGTAAGTGATGGTATTACAAATGGTAGGATAATTTGAAGGAATTTAAGACAAATACCATCAGTACCTATAGCATACGACTTTACAGCATATACACACGGTATCAAGTCCGCCTCTGTTGCAGATACAAATTCAAACTCATCATCATCAGCATGCTCCCGCAGAGAAACATTAGCAGGTATTTCGGGTGATACCACTGGGCAGTTAGATGCTAGAAAGTTCGCGTTTAATATTTCTGGGTCCAGATTACACACACACTTATCCTCACCTGAGACCCCCAGGGATTTAAGGTTCTTCCAAAGGACTTTTGAAGGCAAACTAACATTAATTACATTGGAGGTATGCCTTTTTAGCTTCTCTGGCGCTTCAAGTTACTTTATTTCTTGCAACACGATATTTTTCCCATGCTTGAGAACTCCTATAATTTTTCCAATTCTTATATGCTTTACTACGCTCCCTTATTAGAGACAACACGTCCGAAGTAAACCATGGTTTCTTATTACTACGCACTTTCACTTTACGCACTGGTACAAACCTATTAAATAGATGGCTGACTGGTGCATTGAAATGTTGCAGCTTTTCATCAACTGTTGCGAATGACCAACACATATTCCAGTTAAGCCCAGCAGCCTCCTTGTTTAAGAGATCATGGTTAATACGCTTAAAATCTCTAAAAAACAAACTACTCCTTTGTTTGATTTTGCGTATTGAACTGAATGTTGTAGGATAGGAATATCAACTCATGATCAGAGACTCCAGCTGATCAAAGTGATTGACGTGATCTCTGTCACTGACCCCGAACACATCCAGAAGACTTGGTTTGTTATGGGGTGCAAAGCGGGTGGCATATTTATTTACGATTGAAATTCCTAACGATTGAAAGCTATCTATCAAGCTCCTGGAAGAAAAATCATTACACAGGAGGTCTATATTTAAGTCACCACATACAACTCATAGAAGATGGCGATATTCCCCAATTTATCAAATATCACTGAGATGTCATTTCTTTTGCTAGGGTTGTAAATGCATGCAACAAGACACTTGGTGTTATTATCATAAAATTCAGCAAAAATGTACTCGACTAGCTGTGAAAATCTCTTTCCATTTGAAATTATTTTTAAAATATAGAGCAATGGTAACACCTCGAGTCTTCCTTTTCCTATTATATATGTGTGTGTAAGATATCTTACTAGTGTGTAGTCGCACAGAGAAACTGCTTTATCATCAATATGATCTTTAAACCATGTCCCTGTGATACATATTAGATCGATTCAAGTGACAAACATTGAACCCATTGTAGCGATTGGAAATTAGTTTAAGCATTCCTCTTGCATGTTCTTTGTCAACTGGTTTCGCTATTTCGTTACACACTGGCAGTTTATGGTTGAGAGGGTATGCAAGGTGTATTTAAACTGGCAGTTAGAAGAAAAGGTGGTGGGATTTAAAAAAAGCAAGGGAATGCGGAAATAAATATAAATGATATCAAAATAAAAAAGATTACATTGCAAGGGCATATGGAAATAAATATAAGTGAGATCAAAATAAACAAGATTACATTGCAAACCAAAGAATATTCAGCCCTATTCTGCATTTCGACTCGAATCGAAATTTTCTCCGTTTGGCAACTTTGGTATTCTGCGTTCCGTTTCCTTTCGATCAATCTTCGAAATTTACGATTCTACATGTCGATCGTAGTTCCGTTTTACTAAGTTGCAAATTTGCTGACGGAGAATGTTTCGATTGTTATTTTCGTGGGTTTAAATAATAAAATTTTATTAAAAAAAATTAAGTAAAATATACTATGCATGATTGTAAAAGCCATCATAAATGAAGTTTCTCGATTTCTGTGTTTTCGCGAGCGGTAATACGGACAATACGAAAAATTGGCTC
>NW_016157242.1:276266-283207 GCF_001687245.7 Rhagoletis zephyria
AAGACTTGGTTTGTTATGGGGTGCAAAGCGGGTGGCATATTTATTTACGATTGAAATTCCTAACGATTGAAAGCTATCTATCAAGCTCCTGGAAGAAAAATCATTACACAGGAGGTCTATATTTAAGTCACCACATACAACTCATAGAAGATGGCGATATTCCCCAATTTATCAAATATCACTGAGATGTCATTTCTTTTGCTAGGGTTGTAAATGCATGCAACAAGACACTTGGTGTTATTATCATAAAATTCAGCAAAAATGTACTCGACTAGCTGTGAAAATCTCTTTCCATTTGAAATTATTTTTAAAATATAGAGCAATGGTAACACCTCGAGTCTTCCTTTTCCTATTATATATGTGTGTGTAAGATATCTTACTAGTGTGTAGTCGCACAGAGAAACTGCTTTATCATCAATATGATCTTTAAACCATGTCCCTGTGATACATATTAGATCGATTCAAGTGACAAACATTGAACCCATTGTAGCGATTGGAAATTAGTTTAAGCATTCCTCTTGCATGTTCTTTGTCAACTGGTTTCGCTATTTCGTTACACACTGGCAGTTTATGGTTGAGAGGGTATGCAAGGTGTATTTAAACTGGCAGTTAGAAGAAAAGGTGGTGGGATTTAAAAAAAGCAAGGGAATGCGGAAATAAATATAAATGATATCAAAATAAAAAAGATTACATTGCAAGGGCATATGGAAATAAATATAAGTGAGATCAAAATAAACAAGATTACATTGCAAACCAAAGAATATTCAGCCCTATTCTGCATTTCGACTCGAATCGAAATTTTCTCCGTTTGGCAACTTTGGTATTCTGCGTTCCGTTTCCTTTCGATCAATCTTCGAAATTTACGATTCTACATGTCGATCGTAGTTCCGTTTTACTAAGTTGCAAATTTGCTGACGGAGAATGTTTCGATTGTTATTTTCGTGGGTTTAAATAATAAAATTTTATTAAAAAAAATTAAGTAAAATATACTATGCATGATTGTAAAAGCCATCATAAATGAAGTTTCTCGATTTCTGTGTTTTCGCGAGCGGTAATACGGACAATACGAAAAATTGGCTCAAATAATGGCAACCAAAAGGGATATTGCGCGAGGTTTTCAGATATGACGTCCAGGCGTTTTTGTTTTTATTATCTATAAATAAGACTGTGAAATGCACTGAATACAATTTATTCTTTTTGTATAAAAGTTATAGATGTACATATGTACATACATACATACATACATAAAATGTGAAGTTTCATAAAAAAGATGTTTTTATTATTGCACTCGTTTTTACTAACTTTTTAAAAAGAGGTGTGTATGTTGTCTCGATTTGCTGTGGAAGGATAAGCTTTGTTCTTCCCCTCCTCCTGGCGGCTTTCAAAATGGAATTCATTTGCGTTCAAATCTTCCACTCTGTAGTAAATGCAAATGTTGTGGAGTGCTCAAACAACGTTTATAATTTCACTGGATTTGAGCGATGAGTAATACAGTTCTAGATGAATTTCTTATTACTCTTCACTCATCTGAGAAGGATCAAACATGTCCCTAAATCTCCGCCTTTCAACTTCCGCATCAGCAACCTCTTCAAGCAATAACGCCGCGGCTATGGATTTCATTCTTATAATTATGTTTCCACTTAAATTAAGAGCAAACGAAATTTTATTTTTTAATTACAGTGATGCTAGATATATTTAGTTATTTTAAAATATTTACAAACTCCAACTTCATAAGCTGCTATAGTTTGGTGGCCAATATTTCTTTGTTTTGTTTCGATTTCACACATTCCTAGGCAAACAGTAACCCAGAATACCTAAGTTCGATTCTTGCGGAGCGCAATGCGGGAACGTAATCGAAATGTAGAATAGGGCTGATTAAGCACACAAATGACATATAAGAGAATATTAGCTCAGACATAACAGTATGGATACAACGCAAAGTGATTAACAAATGTTTGTTTACTTATTGGCAGCTGCAATTCTCTCTATAGTCGCTTTGTCGGTTACTACTACAGCTTCAGTGTTCGGACGACCTCTGACGAACACTTGCCCACGAATAGAGAACGCCGACGTTAGAATTTTTTGCTTCTTAAGCTGGGTAGCAAAGTGCATCAGCTCTCGATTTCTTCTTGTAAGACATTCGTGGATAAATAGCTTCCCTTCGATACTGAGGCCAACATCGCTAAGAGCAAGCGACCGTCTCTTATCTTTGCAGTATCTCGCTACAGCTCTCAGTAGTTGAGAGCGATCTGCAGCCGAGCTCAATTTGACGATAACGGGAGCTTCGTTTTTACCATTTGGTCGTAAGCGGAAGGCAGAACGCACTGGCGCTAGTTTCACTTGAAGCGTTGACACAGCTGGGCGAAATCATTAAGAATGTTCTCATCTTTTCTTTCGGGCAGTCCACTAACAATAACATCCGATGATATTAGGTTGTTCTCAAGGTTCATAGAAGAGAAGGTTACGACATGGTGCTGTCAAAAATTTGTTTTTCTCCAATGACGTAGTTGCAAAGTGAGTTCTGATTGGCTGAAATATTTTACGAGGAAGGAGAGTACACAAAACGCAGAAAATATAGTTGCCGTATGGCATATTTTAGGAATCCTAATCAAATGGGCATATTGATATAAAATCGTGGCAAAGCTTATTATAACAACATAAAATGTTATAACTTCACGTGAAACTGGATTAACATAACAATATTCGTGCAATAGTGACAAATGAAATTTAAATCGAATGCTTATTGAAATTTGCTGGTGAGATTATTCTTGAAAGTGAGCAGAACGCACTCGCGCATTTTTAAATAAAAAGCGTTCATAACATTGGCTAAATTTCGCTACCGGAATTGCAATTAATCTTTAGATATACGGTAAAACCTAAAATTACCTTTTTCAGCGTAATTTTTGCAATCGAAAACAACGCACTTAAATTTTTAATAATTTAAATAAACTCAAAGACGCAGAAAAATGCACAAACTTCAACGCAATTTGTCAAACGGTAAATATCAGGGTTACACATATTTAAAATAAAACGTGATGTATTTTTGACTAAAATAGTGTAATTTTATAAGATAATTTTTTAGGAATCTGGCAACTCCAAAAATTTAGCCATCTACGTCATCAAGATGGCGGCCATGGCTGATGTCGTAACCTGGTATTCTATGAACCTTGGGTTGTTCTTATAGCCATTTACTTGTTCGGTCAGGGCATATACCTCGTTGCGCAGTTTCTCAACATTACCACATTCCGATTCCGTTTTTTTCACACGCTCCTCGATATGCTTAACCGCCGATTTCTAGGGACACGACATCGAACCAAAATTATCGATATGGTACTCATTTAAAGTATCGCTTTAAAAATATCGGGTACCCATTAATATCGGAATAAAAAGACTCGATATTCCAAATATCGATACCAAAATCCATAAAAATTTATCTGAATATAGGTTTCGCATATAGGCCGCTGGGGTGTAGTGGTTAGAAGTACGCAACCCTTGAAAATGAAAAACAGCTTCCCATAAAATACAATCGCCGTGCAGAGTCGACATAAAACTGTAGGCACCCTCTTTGTGCCACAACATTAAGGCCCATGCGACAAATCGGAGGAGAAGTCCGGCAAAACACTAACATATTGTGTAAGCGCCGTACTTTATTATTATTACAACACGTAGAGATTGAGGTGTTGACTTAAACATTAATTACCGTTTAAAAATGTTCGTATTTAAATCAAGTGAAAAGTCTTAACCAAATGGATTTTTCCATTATACATACACTACGTACATATAATGGAAATATTCAATTCAAATACTCCCGTACTAAAATGAAGAATTTTTCACATCACGGATGGCGTTTTGCACGTCTCGGATGCTTTTTCTTATGTAATTAAGAAGGTATATGTATACAAAGCATGCACAGCGGTGACAACACATACACACATACATGGTATGACATAATTCACTTATCGCGTGCTGTAATGTTGATTCAAACTCAACATTTGAAAACACCTTTACATGTATGGCTGTAGCTGAGTGTGCAAAGACGCTTGATACAATCAGTTGCGGCCAAGAGGGTCCGGGTTCAATTTCCATCAGACGGAACATACAATTAATTGTTTTTCTTCTCTTAATTACGAAAAAGCATCTGTGCACTTCGCAACCACATATTTTATAACGTATATACTCAAATTTAAAACGAGTTGGGTTGGTGCTCCTTCATATACGTATTTTTTTCAATTTATTTAGCACGTTTTTTTAATTCTAAAATTTTTTCCCCTCAGTGTGGGAATGTGTGTTTATGACATTCGATACGATACTAGGGTTCTGGTACTCGATTCCAAAAAATATCGTTTTGAAACTATCGAGTATAAAATATCGGTATCGAATGCCAAAAGTATCGATATGGTATCGTATCGTATCGAAATTCGTGCCCCTACCGATTTCAAGTTTATAATTTCTGCTGACAACTCGCTGAACCGCTCCATTACTCGCTCTTCCGACTCTCTTAGTCGTAACGTTAGCTGTTCAATTATGCTCAGCTTTTGAGACTCTAGGCGATTCTGAAATTTCACAAACCACGCATTCAAAGCAGTGCTTGAAACATCAGTAATGAGAGACTTACTCTGTACTGGAGGGGTTTGCGGAGATGGGGACACTTTGCTCGCGGTCGTTGTTCGTGTTGACATTTTTGGCATATTAGACAGACCAAACAATACACAGAAATTTAGCAAAGGTTTTAAATTGTTGTGGTTTTTTTTTAGTAAATTAACACCCGGTGGATTTAATAAAACTCGGAAATAAACTGCAGCTACTCAAAAACACGTCTACTCTGCTGACATATCTTCTCTTTCCTCACATTCGGCAATGACATAAAAATAAAAAATAAACAACAACCTTCACCATCAGTTAAAAAAATTGACGTAAGGACCGACCCCATGACAGAAACGTAAAAACGACGTATAGACCGTCTCACAAACAAATATCCGCACCTATTTACCGAACCAGATGAGAATCTCACCTACACCACTACTGTAGTAGGGAAAATTAGAACCTCTTCAGATACCCTAGTATACACCAAATATTATCCTTACCCCCTAGCAACGAGAGAGTTTGTGAAACAAGAAATAGAAAAACTATTAAAAGATGGAGTTATTAGGCCATCCCGTTCACCTTACAACTCAACCGTGTGGGTTGTACCTAAGAAATTAGACTCATCTGGACAAAAAAAAAATACAGACCCGTAATTGATTATAGGAAATTAAACACTTTAACAATAGCCGATAAATACCCAATCCCAGAAATCAACGAGGTAATCTCGAGGTATGAAACTCTCGTTAATTACTCGTGGGATAAAAATATTTGGTGTCTTCTTTTAAAAATTGGAAATGTTACCCCGAAATACCAAATAGGGGTAATATATCACTCGCCAAATTCTAGCGATGCTGACTTTATCAGCTACCTCAGTGAAATTTTAAACAATACTTGCCTAGATGATAATACTGTATTTATTGGAGACTTCAATATAAATCTATATAAAGCTACAACGTACAGTAAAAGATTGGTATAGTTATTTCAGTCCTTCTCAATGGTTCAGAAAATTAATTTTTATACTAGGAAATCGGGAGAGGTCGAAACCATGATTGATTTATTATTTACTAATAGCAAAAACATTTCGTGTCAAAGAATGGATATGCATCGGATCTCCGACCATGAGACAATTTATGTCAAGATCGAGTTGGAGAAAATATATAAAATGAGAGCAAACAAATTTATTATATCTTGGGAAAATTACACAAGTGATAATCTTCTTCACCAACTGAGGCAATACAATTACAGGGATTTTTCGAAATTAAGCATCGANCGAAATTAAGCATCGATGATAAATCGAAATTTTTATCTAATGTCTTGTCTCATTCAATGGGCATTCTAACATACACTAAAGAAATAAGGCTTAAGCTCATGAACAAGTGGTATGATGCTGAATTAGCAAACCTTAATAAACAAAAGTATAATCTTTACAGGATAGCATTAGAAACAGGGGCCTGGAGTGACTATAATACAATCAAACGTAGATACAAGAGGATGGTAAAGGTTAAAAAGGTTAAATACTTGGAGCATAAAATAACAGTTAATATTGGAGATAGCAAATCAATGTGGAAGCATCTAAAAAATTGCATAAGTATGTCAAAGGAAATAAACGCCATTAATAAAGTGTTAATTCACAACAACTTGTACACAACGGAAAATGAGATTGCACAATCACTAAATACCTACTTTGTTGACAGCATTATTGAAATTACCTCAAATATAGAAACTGGTAAAAAAGAATCCTTTACGACTCCAAATTGCACACATAACTTTAAATTTATAGAAATTGAAACCGATGAAGTGCTCGAAATTGTCAGTGGTTTTAAAAATAAAATTGGAGGAAAAAAACTATTATCTGAGGGAGTCATAAAAGACTCTATAACATATACAGGGTACTTTTACACGCAGTTAATTAATGAAAGCCTAAAATATGGTGTTGTTCCTGATCACTGGAAAACATCTATTGTTGTGCCAATTGAGAAAGTCAAGAACACAATCACAGCCGACTGAGACCAATTAATACGTTGCCTAGTGATGAAAAAATTCTTGAAACGGTAGTTAAAAAACAACTAATAGAATATTTAGAAACTAATAAAATATTAATGCCACAACAGTCTGGTTTTAGGAAAAGGCACTCGTGTGAAACTGCACTAAACTTAGTATTAGCTCGCTGGAAAGAAGAATTGAGCAGAAATAAATACATAGTTGCCGTCTTCTTAGACTTAAAGCGCGCATTTGAGACCATCGATCAAGAGTTACTTCTAAATAAATTGAGTAATATAGGGATACGGGGCGTTGAGCTAAAATGGTTTCAAAGTCTTATTACAAATCGTTACCAGAGAACACAGATTGGATCGTCG
>NW_016157242.1:283217-287160 GCF_001687245.7 Rhagoletis zephyria
CTATTCTTGATTTGAAGAGTGGATTCCATCAGATTCCCCTGAAGGAATCCGACATTGAGAAGACAGCTTTTTCAATTAATAACGGTAAATATGAATTCACTCGACTTCCGTTCGGACTTAAAAACGCACCCGCTATCTTCCAACGAGCTCTCGATGACATCTTGAAGGGGCGCATTGGTAAAATATGTTACTTGTATATAGGCGACATCATAGTATTTGGCAAGGATGAGCAACGTCACCTTCAACATGTTGAACAAATTTTCCGCACACTAGAACAGGCAAACATGAAGGTCCAGTTAGACAAGTGCGAGTTTTTCCGTAGAGAAGTCGAATTCCTAGGTTTCATTGTATCACAAACAGGCATAAAAACTAATCACACTAAAGTAAAAGCAATTCAAGAATTTCCGTGTCCAAGAACACTAAAGGACTTGAGGGCTTTTCTTGGTCTGTCAGGCTATTATCGACGCTTTATCAGAGATTACGCCAAGTTAGCGAACCCTCTGACGTCGCTTTTGAGAGGGGAAGATGGACGCGTGTCCAAAAATTCCTCAAGCAAAAAGCTAGTTGTGCCCGATAAAAACGCCTTATAGGCTTTCAATAGAATTAAGTCTTCATTAATATCAAAGGAAGCCGTGCTAGCCTACCCAAACTTCAAACAGGAGTTTCATCTTACCACCGATGCATCCAACTACGCTCTAGGAGCCGTCCTCGAGCAAGCAGGTAAACCAATAACTTTATATCACGATCAGTAAACAAAACCGAGGAGAGCTATACCGCCAACGAAAAAGAAATGCTGGCAATCATCTGGGCTCTCACCTCACTTAGAAACTATTTGTATGGATCAGCGCAAGTTGTGATTTTCACAGATCACCAACCTCTCACTTTTGCATTGAGTAACAAAAATCACAATAGAAAAATTAAGCGATGGAAGTGTATCCTCGAAGAATACAACTACGAGATGAAATACAAACCAGGAAGAACGAACATCGTAGCAGAACCACTCTCTAGACCTCCACAGACTGACATTAACGTCGTTCCGCGAAATTTCCGCACATCAATTCATTTCAGCCACTGAAGCACCAATAAATGCTCTCAAAAATCAATTATTCCTGTTATTCGGCGACGAAGATAACTATACATTTCAAATACCATTTCCTAACATTCACAGACACACGATTACAAAACAAACCTACTCGATACAAGACATTATAGACATATTCAAACGACATCTTGACCCATGATTACTCAACGGACTGTACACGACAGAAAGTTTGATGTGAAAAATTCTGGAGATATATCCAATTCATTTTGCAAATATTACATCATACAAGAAACAGAGCAGGAGCAAATAATAATTAAAGAACGTCAAAGAGCACACAGAAACAGTCGCGAAAACGAAGCACAGATCTTACAGAAATTTTACTTCCCAGGCATGCATTCGAAAATCGAAAAAACTGTCAGCCAATACTCCACATGCCGTGAACACAAATACGATAGGCATCCTCCTAAACTGCAGATACAAGAAACCCCCATTCCCCAATTCCCAGGAGACATCGTCCATATCGACATTTATTCAACAGAAAAAAGGCTAATCCTCACAGCCATTGACAAATTCTCGAAATACGCACAGGTTAAAATAATACAAACTAAAGCAATAGAACACATTAAAGATTCAATAAGGGAGTTAATGATTGCCTTCGGAATACCAAAACTGGTAATAATAGATAACGAGAAATCCCTTAATTCTGCTACCATATCATCCCTACTGAAAGACCAACACCCTTATCAAGAAGTTCACCCGCAAACAAAATTTCGCCGAAAATTTTTTGGTTCGGGTGAAATTATTCCGCCGATCGACAATTTCGGCCGAACAAAATTTCACTTCTAGTCAGCTGATACTCTATTGTGAATTGATTGTGAAGAAATTATTTACTTGCTACTGTGTGAATTTTGTAAACAAGCATAAAATTCTTTAAAATAAATTAAAAATAGAGCTTAAAAAAATATTTAGCAATATGTTTAGTATTGCACTTAGGTTACTATTGAGCGAGCGTGAGGAGAATTTGAACGTGAGAGCGCTCAGGAGGCAATTAAGGGACAATTCTAACCCTTCAATGTGAGAAACAAAAGTTTCTTTGGAATTTTTCAATTAAATTTCTATATTTTACTTTTCGGCAATATTACAGGCTAAATAAGCCGGGATTTAAGTATTTGCTGGATATTCTTACTAACTCCGTGCCGCCATTGAAGTAGAAAATTGGAATTCCACCTATTGTAAAATTGAGCGCATGTTTGCGCTTTTTTGCAGAGGGAGGACATCAGAAAGGCGTTGGAAAGGACCATGGAGTGGGTTTAACTCAGTCTTTCTTTAGCGAGGTACTGTCAGAAGTGCTAAGTATTTTGGAGCCATTGCTTTGTCCACACTGGATAAGTTGGCCAACTTTAGGAGAGCAACGCCAAATTGCACTCGATTTTTATACAGAATTTGCAATACCAGGAGTTAAAAGATGTGTGGATGGAACTCACGTCAACATAATATCCTCTTCAAAAAACATTCGTCAATTTTACAATAGAAAAGGCAATTGCAGTTTAAATTTTATGCTCGTAAGTGTGTTTCCATGAATCCCCATAATTTAAGTTAAAATATACTTACAATTGTTTACACAAATGTTTTTTCTTCAGGTATGTGACAGCCATCTGAGAATTCGTTTTATTTATGCTACACACCCTGGTGCATGTCACGATGCCTTTATAAGGAACATAAGCAGTTTAAGATTTGAAATGGAACAAAACTATTTCCAAACCCACAACAAAGTTTGGCTACTAGGTAATAGCTTAAAACCAACGAAAAATCAATTTACAATTTCAAACTTTTCAGGAGATGCTGGGTACCCCCTAGAGCCTTGGCTACTTACTCCATACAGAACACCTGAAAATGGTTCATCTCAGGCCAAATTTAATAAAGTACACAAACGCTGTCGAAATATAATCGAAAGAACAAATGGTGTTCTTAAAAACGGATGGAGGTGCCTGTTAAGTGCAAGAGAGTTGTACTATGCTCCTATAAAGGCAGTAAAAATAGTAAACGTTTGCGCAGCTTTGCATAATATTTGCATTCATTACAAAAGTGATGTAAATTTTTCTAACCCATTTGTTAATGAAGATTTCAGTGAAATCTCCACAGTAGACAATCAACCAATAGTCCAAGAAAATAGTACCTATCTGGCGGCAGGTCAGCGCATTCGTACAGAAATCGCAAACACCCTTTGAACAAGGAATACAAATTTAATTTCTTTATTTAGCTTTATTTAAAAATATTTTCAAGATAACTTTGTTTTCTTATTTACACTGCCGGAACAAAGTATTGGCACAGCAAATTTTTCACAATATATGCAACAATTTTTATTCTAATATTTTTCCGCCAATTTTGTATGAAAACATAAAAATATAATTCCTAAACTTTGTGCAAAACTCGCGAAAATTCAGCAAATTTTCATGAAAATTTTCAACTTTTTAATCAGATTTTAGAGTATGCAGATTTGTAGCCCAATCAATTTTCTTATAATAAAGCGCAAGTTTTAAGTAGCTAGGAATTACCGTTGATTTTTGGCAATTTTTTTCACGCAGTCTCTTCCATACAAAAAAAATTTTTCGAAAATACTTTATATGGAAAAAATGCTAAACATTCAACAAAAAAAAAAATTCTCAAAAATCAACGCAATTTTTGACTAACTCCGAACTTGCATTTTTTACTAGAATTTAATGGGCTGCAAAACTGCGTACTTGGAGTGCAATGGGGTATAGTCGTTGCGCTGGGTATGCAGTTACAGTTGCATGGCTATACTCAATCCCGACTCTTGCGTCCTCGTTCGCGCACTCTGGGCAACGTGAGCAACCCATGTGCGAGATGCGGTAACCAATCCGAGTGGAGCCTTGGGTCACG
>NW_016157242.1:291413-293051 GCF_001687245.7 Rhagoletis zephyria
CTTTTCAAGAACGCCCTATTTCAGAATTCGTTTCAAAAACGCCCTATCTCAGCTGCCGATTCAAAAACGCCCTATATCAGCATATTTGCAATACATTTTGAAGTGAGATAGGGCGTTTTTGAACCGAATTTTGAGATAGGGTGTTTTTCAATCAAATTCTGAAATAGGGCGTTCTTGAAAAGTTGTTTGAGATAGAGCGTTTTCGAACTGGCTGCCGAGATAGGTCGATCTTCCACTCAGCCATCGAAATGTGAATAATTTTGCGCGATCCACTTGTTCATTTCACAAGAGTTGCCAATAAGGCGAAATATTTTTCGAACATGAAATATATTTCGAACGAACTGCATAGGCAAAAGTTTAAAATTTTCGGGTGAAAATAAAAGTCCCGATAAGGGTGCAAATTTCCGTGTAATGGACTAATTGAAAGATTTCATAGTACACTTTCTGAAATAATGAGATGTCTAAAAGCAACCTGCGTAGGAATAACGTTCGAAGAATTATTATTCATATCACAACAGGAAAAGATCAGAAATTAAAGATTACTCCCCAGGCGATGTAATTTATGTAAAAATAAATAAAAGACTTGGTTCAAAATTAACTCCGAAATATAAGAAAGAAATAATATCTGAAAATTAAAAAACCACAGTAAACACTGTATCACGACGAATAATTTATAAAGCACCAATAAAAACTTGAACTATCATTTCAGGAAAAATGGGCTATTTCGGGCTCCTAATTATTTGTGCCACAATCACAACCTCCCTAACGGACGTTTAAATTTTGGACTATAATAAAGCGCAATTGGTGACAATAGACAATGGACAAGCGAAAATACAAGACGGCACATTCAGACTTATTCATCTCACCGACTTAGGAAAATACGAACGATTTTTGACAAAGACATATAACGAGATAGCCAACCAAATCCCCAATGACCACTTCCTATATCGCATCCTAAAACATGAAACCACCCAAACCTTTGAAATCATGAACTCCCTAAAACCTTCTAACGCAAATAAAATGAAAAGATCAATTGATATATTGGGAACGGCATGAAAATACTTAGCCGGATCTCCTGATCATGAAAATTTAAATATAATAACTAACAACTTAAATAACTTAAATGAGAACAACAATAACCAAAGAGTAATTAACCAGTTATTTGAGAAACGCATAAATAACATAACTAATATAATAACATAGTAATATTGTCGGCCGCTATGGTGTAGTGGTAAGCAGTGCGCGCTTCCACTCCGCAGCACCTGGGTTCAAACCCTGGTCAAAGCAACATCGCAAAAAATATAGAAAAAAAGGTTTTTTTCTTAACAGCGGTCGTCCCTCGGCAGGCAATGGCAAGCCTCCGAGTGTATTTCTGCCATTAAAAACAGCTTCTCATAAAAATACAATCGCCGTTCGGAGTCGGCGTAAAACTGTAGGTCCCTCCGCTTTGTGTGACAACACGGAGGAGAAGCTCGGCCAAACACTAACATATGTGTAAGCGCCAATCTATTATTATTACAATATAGTAAACAAAATGTTAAACACGATAAGGAAGGACGGCAATGTTCTAACGGAAATTTTAATAAATATGCAAAATAGAATCAGGCTAATTAAGGAAGAGCTATTTAATATAAGGTA
>NW_016157242.1:293151-296751 GCF_001687245.7 Rhagoletis zephyria
AAGAAAGAGGTAGTTAACAAGGAGTATAAATACGAGCAACCAACAAAAATTATGCAGAACGAAAAATGACACCGAAGATGGCACAACGCCGAAATCGGTTTGTCTCCAAACCAAATTTGACAAGGGATGACGGAAATTCGTTCCATAATACAAAATAACTTAACTTATATAACTCAATTATTTCTTAAGTCGTTTTAGGCGGTTATTGCTTATGACCACAGATATATGTATTACTTAGAAGAAAACTCAATAAAACGAATGTCTGCATTTCATATCCATGCACACATATCGCACACTAAATCAAAAACCGTCACAACTCAAAAAATCCAAAATGTTCAGGAGAGGCAAAAAACTGTTGATGCTGCGCAATCGACGCAAGCAAAACTAAAAAGTTTTAGTAGTATTTTTCCAGTTAAAGAAGGTAGTGATGAAAAAGAAATTTTCGCAGACGTTGGGTATACGGTCTGTGAACTGTTTTATGGAAAAAAATAAATTTTGACAAATTTTGAGTTGTGCCGGTTTTTTATTTAGGGTGCGATGTGTATGTATAGATGTGAGTATCTATATGCATGTACTTATATAAGTGCATAGTTATTTACTGAACAGAAGGAGCAAAAATTTTGCAGCAATAATCAAGTAATAACTAAGCGTTGGTTTTACTACGACCTTGCAAAGACAAAAAAATTTACTTGTGAGCCTTTTTAGCCTAAAGTATGTATATACAATATTGCAGCAGCTTTCTACCTACCTTTTGTTTATTTTCCACTAATAATTAGTATGCTTTAGAAATATTTACGAAAAAAGAGCACATGATTTCGTTCATTTCAGAGTTGTTACACGTAGTGATTTTTTCGTCAAACTAACGCTAAACGCTAAATTCGGAGTTGTGTGGTTTAGTTGGGATTTCCCTGAACACCAGATATTTCGTAAATACGTACCTTCTTCATAAAATTATGTTTTGTAAGAGTTTTGGGTGTGCACCTACTTAAATGAGATAAACGATGCGGGTGAAAATGATGAAAATGATCCAGAAAAATGAAAAAAATAACAGAATATGAGAATGATTGCATTTCTGGAGTTGTACCCCATATAACACAGGACAATGAACTTCCAAGCACATCGAAAGGGGCGTACCATAAGTTAGCGCTTCACATAAGGTCATTGGCAAAATCGCACGGTGCAACGAGACCAATCGTAAAACCTGACATCAAAGAAAAGCGGGTTAATCTCTGTGTAAAAGAAATGGAACCGTTCGACACAAATGTCCTGGAATACTGGAGAAAATTTTATCGGAATGAGTGTGAGATGTTGAAGTTAGCGGAGGTTGTATTAGCAGTACCAGCAACATAAATTTCTGTTGAACGGGCTTCCCGCGCACTTTCTAGAATACTCACTAAGTTACGTACAAAATTGCAATAAAATTCATTATCGAATCTATTAATAACAAAGCTAAATTTTGATATTCTCCACTTCTCAAAATTGGAAATTAAGAAAATAGATAGATAAAATATTGTGATGTAATAATTTGCTTCATTTTGATATACTTATCTGTATTCCTATGGAATAGTAACTTATGTCAAAAGGCTGACTTTAGTATAATGCGTAATTCGAGCATACGATTTATATTTTCCAAAAAAAAAATTAAAGAGGCTGCTCATACAACGTCCTAAAAAGTTTTTAGGATAAGCTGTTGTGAGTGATCGCGAATGGAGCACCCGCATCGTTTATCTCATTAGTAGGTGCACACCGAAAACTCTGACAAAATAAATTTTGTGAAGAACGTACGTATTTACGAAATATCTGGTGTTCAGGGAAATCCCAAATAAACCACACAACTCCGCACTTAGCGAAATGCAGTTTGAAGAAAAAATCACTAACTGTAACAACTCTAAAATGAACGAAATCATGTGTTTTTTCCGTAGATATTTCTAAAGCATACTAATTATTAGTGGAAAATAAACAAAAGGTAGGTAGAAAGCTACTGTAATATTGTATATACATACTTTAGGCTAAAAAGGCTCGCAAGTAAATTTTTTTCGTCTTTGCCCGGTCGAAGTAAAATCAACGGTTAAGTAGTTATTGCTCAATTTTTTTTTTTAGATTGGCGCTTACACATACAGTTTTACGCCGACTCCGAACGGCGTTTGTATTTTTTTTTTTTTGATTATTGCTGCAAAATTGTTGTTCACTCTGCGCTACTGTACAGTAAATAACTATGCACTTATATAAGTACATGCATATAGATACACACACATTAACATACATATGTGTGCATGGATATGAAGTGCACATGATGCAATAATACAAGGTGGTATCAGTTGTGACAGCTCAGTTTGATACTGCCTTAGCTCAGTAGAATAAAAAGAAAAAAGGGAAGAAATTAATCCCCATTTGGGGGGAAGAATATAAAATTTCTTCTAAACAAAATTTGCTTTTTTTTAGTATATTCGTAATGTAATGAAATAAAATAAGATAAAATACCATTTTAAGAAAAGAAAATGTGTATAATAAAAAAAAAATAAAAAAAACATTCAACAATATTATTAGGCAAAGAATTGTTAAAGAAGTAACTTTGTTTCAACTAAGGCAGTCAGTATGGCGGAATTAGAGCGAGAAGCTGCCAGCCGATAACACCTAGTATTATTGCATCATGTGAAATGCAGACCTTCGTTTTATTGAGTTTACTTCTAAGTAATACATATACATTCTTATTCTATGTACGTGTGTAGATTTTTGGTTTCTTATTAATATCCTTATAATGGCGAATCAAAACATTTAAAAGAAATAAAAAATTTATATTGTTTTTTCTGCTTTCCTTTATTCTCAGTCTTCACCGGACGCCCACTTTTCTCATTAGTCAATCTTATCCCCATTAAGTTCCTTTTTTTAGATATACAGTGAACTCGTGATAATATTAACATCCTAACATATGAACATCCCAAAATATGAACACTTTTTCGCTACCATTGACTACTCTAAAATATGAACTTTTGGCAAAAGCTCCAAAATATGAACATTATTGCTTTGATAAATTTCTAACGAATCTCAAGCGCTTGGTAATTTGGGGAACCCCCTAGTTATTTGCATTGAAAATGTCCATGCGTGTCGTTCGGAAATGCTTACAGTGAATAACTTCATTGTTCGATTTTCTTATTGTTAAATATGCCTCAAACATGTGATCCCAAATTTTAATTTTTTTTTTTAAATGCAAGAAATCAACTTTATTTATTAAAAAAACTTGATTTAGAAAAAAAATTTTAATATTGCAAAGTAAGTTTTGTATTTCGTTTATCAAGTCTCGGCTAATAGAAAGCTTATGTTTTGTATGAGTTTGTTTGGAAATTTTGAAAATCGGTTATTGTGGAAGAGGTCGGTTAAAGTATTACAATACCACATTACGTACATTTTTAATTACTTGAACACCACGTTTATTCTAGATGCCAAAAATAGACGAAATCCGAAAGTGGACAACTTGATATAGGCGATAACAGCTGCGTTATCGTAATGTGGTACAGTATACCACATTATCCTAACCATATATACCTTGTTACCCTCCAATTTTTGAAGTAGGTATTTTTTGGTTTCTTTTAAATTTTTTTT
>NW_016157242.1:301577-310799 GCF_001687245.7 Rhagoletis zephyria
TAACTTTGTTATTTTTGAATACATGTATTTCATTGAAAAATATTTTATAATTTAAGTTTCACTGCTCTCGAATAATAAATAATAGTTACAATAAAGCTCGTACATTTCCTACATATCTCAAAAAACAAATACCTATACCACAATAACCGAAGTTCCCCTGCATATACGGTTTGTTTAATTGCGTAACAAACAAAACCAATACAAGTTTCTTTTAAAGTTTTAAATAAAACACATTTTTTTTTTAATTGATGAAACTTATTTTTTTAATTCTTGAGCCTTTCGTAAATATGAACAATCTCGCAAAAATTAACAGGCTTGGTTTTAATTAGTTCATATTATCACGAGCTCACTGTAATAAATAAACGCAATCATTATAATAAAATAACATGCAGATACACCATTATACTGAAAAGTGTACACTTGGAATATACTTTAACTACACGTACATATGTATGTATGTAATTTATATGTACATATTTACATATATATTACCACCTTTACTGTACTTTAAAAAGATTCTTATCTTATTTGTACCACCACTTTTGTTCAAATAAATAAATAATTCATATATTTGTGCATATTCCTACATTCGTTCCAACCGCAAAGCATTTGCTTGCATTATTTACAAACACATATTTACATATGTATGTATGCTGTATGCATAACCTAAACAAACGCGAAAAATATCTCCATACAACGTCGTTGAAAATTTTTCGCGATAAGTTTATCGCGATAAGCTGTTGTGGGTGATCGCGAATGGATTACTTGCATCGTTTTTCTCATTTATGAGAGGCAATGCTCGGACTTCTCATATTCGAGTGAGAGGAAATTTCTTTGCGCCACAGTACGTCCATGCATACGTATGTATTTCAAAGCACACACACACACCTACACACTAAGCCAGACTAAAGTTTTACTGAATAAAAAATCTCTCTCAATTAAGTTTACACGGTGGAGCAACTCTAGGAGATATTCACTTTAGATAGTTAAGATAGAGAAATCTCAACTTTTCTCTATCACGTACTCTACAAACTGTACACGGGAGACAATTGTTACCCTCGCCTAGAGTTAGTTTTCTATCTCAAATTATTGTCAAGGCTTGTTGTATGTATCTACATATATCAGAGCCACGATGTAGAAAATAAAGGTGGCGCCATCCGTTGCTTCACTATGTTTTGACGTTTCTTGTCTCTTTCTTCGCTATTATCCGAAAATGTTTTGTCGCGTACTATGTTCTTTGCCTTATTTCGTTTTTAGTTTGTCGCGCGAATAGCGAACCGGCATTTACATATCTGCATTAGAGTCGGACCCAATTTTTGGCCGATGCCGATGCCGATTCCTAAAAAAAAACTACCTGAATCAGGGATGCAAACTCTCTTAGAGCTAATTCCCCGAAATTCCTGAAAAAATTTCCTTATTTTCAATGAAATTCCCACGAAATTAGTCTTGCTACATATTTAAAGAACTTCATGCTAATTTTTGTTAATAAAAAAAAAAAACAATATATGTATATCATTAATTGTGATACATAATATAAAAAACCAATTCGATGGCTTGGTGGCGAAAACGAAACGAGAAAAGAGAGCGTCAAATGAAAACGTGAAAAAAGTTAAAAATTTCACTATCAGTGTTGCCAGAAAATTTTAAAGCTTATAGCTAATTTCTTCGAAAAAATAGCCAAAAATATTTGATTCATGACCAAACAAAATAACTAAAAATATTTATCTTCAAAAATAGCTAAATAAATTAAATAATTAGATTATTATAACGCAAACAAATGTTATTTTTATAATGTGTATTTATTTATTGAATCATTCTTTCAAAACTAACAATAAGTTTTCAAATCTTACAAACTACTATTAAATTGCAATGCTTATAAATTTTTTATTTTTTCATACATATATATTTATTACAGCTGTTGCGGCTGTCGGAATGGACAAGATTCCGAGCAGCAGGATCGCTGGATATCGTGCTGGGTAGGCGGTCTGGAAGGACGAGTTCCAGAGCCGCACTGCGTGGGCGGGTGGAAATGACTAGTTTCCACGCCGCGCCTTCGCTTCTCTATATTTAAGTTATTACAATCCAGTAGGCTGTGTTCGGTCGGAAAGGACAAGTTTCCGAGCCGCACTGACACTGGTGTTGGGTAGTCGGTCTGAAAGGACGAGTTCCAGAGCCGAAATTGATATATTGCGGATATCGAAATTTATTATATTGCGCATCATTTGATAATATCGGATAAATCCTTTTTTTTAGTCTTCTTGCATATCTCGGGCTAAGATGATCTCCCGCTAGTCGATTTGGATGGTTCATTAACCGTGCGGAGTAAGTGGTGCTTAGCCCTCTTATGTCCTCATGCACCGTATTTACATTAAGATCTTTGTGGATATTCGTATTTATTATGTACGACGGTGCTCCGCATATGGCGCGTAAAATTTTTGACTGCAGTCTTTGAAGTCTGTTCAAAATGGAATTGCACGCTGTGCCCCATAGCCCGATTCCATATGCCCAACATGGTTTAGTCATCATATTAAAAAGCAACATCTTGTTATCTAGGCTTAATTTAGATTTGTGTCCTACTTTGAAGGCTTGCTTATTTTAGTTTCGCTTGAGAAATTTTGTTTTCTATATGCTTTTTCCAGGTAAGTCTTCTATCTAGTGTCATCCCAAGGTATGTGACACTATCTTTTTGTGGTATAGCCTCGCTGTTTATTTTTAATGGTAGGCAAGTTTCTTTCTTCAAAGTAAATGTCGTGTAAACACACTTTCTTTCGTTAACATTTATCCTCCAAGAACCTAGCCATAGCTTAACTTTTTCAAATATTCTTGCAGCTTGTAAGAAGTCTCTTTAGGGTCTGAACTATTGCTTAGGAAAGCTATGTCATCAGCAAACGTTGAAATGGTTAGACTGTCATCACTGGGCAAATCGAGTATATATTACGTACAATACGGGTCCTAAAACACTGCCTTGAGGGACACCTGCATATATTGGGTGACTTTCCGTTCTAAAGGAATTCTGCCTGACTCTGGAGTTTCTCCCCAGCAGAAAGCTTTTATGAATTGCATGCGTATTTGCAGGGTGTGAAACCTTTAGTTTGTATATAAGGCCATCATGCCAGACTTTGTCAAAAGCTTGAGAGATGTCCAAAATACACCGGTGCAGTATTGCTTCCCTTCGAAGGCTTTTCTAATACAAGAAACAATTCTATGAACTTGTTCTACAGTGACATGTTTTTCACGAAAACCAAACTGAACCACCATGGTATTATTTGGTTACTTGTTAGTGAAGGTTGTACTTTTCTCAATAGAAGTTTTTCAAATATTTTGGAAAATACAGAAATCAAGCTAATCGGCCGATATGAACTTACTACCATTGGATCTTTGCCTGGCTTTGGCACCATAATTATTTCCGAAAGTTTCCATAAGTCGGGGAAGTGCCCCAACTTAAGCACGTTATTAAAAATAGGGGTATTCTCGAAGTATTGCACGATGCACGTATTGCACGAAATGCAAAAATACTATCCCAAATTTCGAAGAGTACGAGAGCACCCCATTGCAAAGTGGTAGAATGCATGGGTAGCAAGCAGCGAAATTATGTATCAAATACAATAACAAGAGACAGCAGAAAAAAATGAAGTGAGCGAGATGAGAGGAATGAGAGAAATATGTAGCAATTCCAACAACAAAACAACTAGCACAGGGTCGCATATATCTTGCTATGCTATTTTGCAAAATATATACATGGGTTTCGACGTTGCATATTTTGCAGCGATAGGAAATGTCGTTTCCCATGTATTTTGTTGTTGTGTGTTTGCAAGTTATGCAATCCATGCAATCCGTGCTACGTGCAATGGCTTTGCAAGATTTGGAGAATACCCCTAATATGTAACAAAAAANTCATCAGCAAACGTTGAAATGGTTAGACTGTCATCACTGGGCAAATCGAGTATATATTACGTACAATACGGGTCCTAAAACACTGCCTTGAGGGACACCTGCATATATTGGGTGACTTTCCGTTCTAAAGGAATTCTGCCTGACTCTGGAGTTTCTCCCCAGCAGAAAGCTTTTATGAATTGCATGCGTATTTGCAGGGTGTGAAACCTTTAGTTTGTATATAAGGCCATCATGCCAGACTTTGTCAAAAGCTTGAGAGATGTCCAAAATACACCGGTGCAGTATTGCTTCCCTTCGAAGGCTTTTCTAATACAAGAAACAATTCTATGAACTTGTTCTACAGTGACATGTTTTTCACGAAAACCAAACTGAACCACCATGGTATTATTTGGTTACTTGTTAGTGAAGGTTGTACTTTTCTCAATAGAAGTTTTTCAAATATTTTGGAAAATACAGAAATCAAGCTAATCGGCCGATATGAACTTACTACCATTGGATCTTTGCCTGGCTTTGGCACCATAATTATTTCCGAAAGTTTCCATAAGTCGGGGAAGTGCCCCAACTTAAGCACGTTATTAAAAATAGGGGTATTCTCGAAGTATTGCACGATGCACGTATTGCACGAAATGCAAAAATACTATCCCAAATTTCGAAGAGTACGAGAGCACCCCATTGCAAAGTGGTAGAATGCATGGGTAGCAAGCAGCGAAATTATGTATCAAATACAATAACAAGAGACAGCAGAAAAAAATGAAGTGAGCGAGATGAGAGGAATGAGAGAAATATGTAGCAATTCCAACAACAAAACAACTAGCACAGGGTCGCATATATCTTGCTATGCTATTTTGCAAAATATATACATGGGTTTCGACGTTGCATATTTTGCAGCGATAGGAAATGTCGTTTCCCATGTATTTTGTTGTTGTGTGTTTGCAAGTTATGCAATCCATGCAATCCGTGCTACGTGCAATGGCTTTGCAAGATTTGGAGAATACCCCTAATATGTAACAAAAAAGGTACGGCAGTTTGTGGAAGCTCCTTTATCATTTCACCTGTAATCCTATTGTAAACAGGCGCTTTATCTTCTGAATATCATGAACAATGGTGTTAATTAAATCTTTCTTTTTAATCCGAAGCGTATTTGTGGTAAGGCTACTGGGGGGTATTGAAATATTGGAAAGATGAGAGCCTTCATTGGGTCTAAAGACTTGTGAAAGATGATAAACGAAAGCGTTTGCTTTATCCTTATCATTCCTCGCCCAGCTTCCGTTCTGAGTACGTAATGGTGCTTCTTGAAGAACGGGCCTCTTCGCATGCTTCAGTATTCGCCAAATGGAGTAGTCAGTCTGTTTCGAAGCAGACAAGGACTGAAGGATCGACTGCGTACTTCTTTCTTTTTCCGCCTGCAACAAAATACGTAATTCCTTTGTACACGCATTCAGCTCCTGTATAAGCTTCGGAGAACAAATTCTTTGCCATTCCCTTCTTAATGTACGCTTTTTACTTATTAAGTTAAGAATGTTTGGGGTGTGCAGACCAGGGCAGTAAGAACTGCGATGTTTAATAGAAGGATTTGGTGTTGCGATTTCTGCGGCCTTAACTATTATATTAGTGAGATGTTCAGCTGCCCTGTCGATATAATTCTTGGTCCGAATAGGAATTTGCGGGTCAATGTGCGAACTGGCATACTTTTTGTATTTTAACCAGTTTGTGTGCTTATTTGTAAGATTTTTTTGTTTTTCTTCATAATTAATAAACATTGATAATATTATGAGGCAGGGTGAATGACCTGAAGAGAGATCAAATAAGGCTTCAGTATTAACTCCGTGTCTAGATCCCCAGAATGTGTGCTTGGCATTGTAATCTCCTGCTACAGTATATAGCAGATACAGTAAGGCCACCCAAGTGGTCATCAATGTGTATTGCAGTGTTATGAATGAACTCATCACCTTGCGATTCTATTTCATAGTGCTTTATTCTGTTACGAGGAGAATAGCTCTTCCACCTCGGACTTTACCTTGTGGATGCTTAGTATCATAGAATTTCTCCCCATTAATTTGAAAGTTATTCAATTGCGTAAGGTGGGCTTCAGATACAAGGAAAACGTCTATATGATATCGCTCTAGGAAAATTTCTAGTTCGTTTTTATGCTGGGTTATCCCGTTCGCATTCCAAAAACAAATTTTGAGATTATTCATGGTTTAGCTGAAATGGCTTGAAGTAATAGATTTTGATTTTTAATCAAATCTTGTACCATGCTCTGCATTGCCATCATTTGCAACTGCATAACTTTCATAAAGTTGTTTGTAGTAGCTTCTAGGTTACTATTATTCTGACCAAAAAGAGGTTGTGTCGGAGGAGTATTTTTGAGCATTTGTGCATATGAAGTAAAGTTATTAACAGTCATTGGCGCAGACATTGGCTTAGCGGGTTCTGGTATTAATTTAATATATAATAGGAATATTTATATATTACATATTAATATTTAATAGGAATATTTTTGCGAATTGTTTTCTCTTTCATTGAGATATAAACTGGGCAACCTCTATAGTTAGCAGTGTGATTTCCACCGCAGTTACTGAACTTTTTGGATTTTGGGTCCATTTTTGGTTTCACACATTCTTTAGAAGTGTGTAGATCCGCACAGATAACACAGACACCAGGAAAGGTGCAGTAGCGACGTGTGTGACCAAACTCCTGGCAGTTATGACATTGAACAGGGCCTCTACGCTTATGGGGTTCTTCTACGGAGATTTTACGGTGTAGAAGATATCGCAATTGATATACAGTGAACTCGCGATAATATTAACATCCTAACATATGAACATCCCAAAATATGGACACTTTTTCGGTACCATTGACTACTCTAAAATATGAACTTTAGGCAAAAGCTCCAAAATATGAACATTATTGCTTTGAGAAATTTCTAACGAATCTCAAGCGCTTGGTAATTTGGGGAACCCCCTAGTTATTTGCATTGAAAATGTCCATGCGTGTCGCTCGGAAATGCTTACAGTGAATAACTTCATTGTTCGATTTTTTTATTGCNATTATTGCTTTGATAAATTTCTAACGAATCTCAAGCGCTTGGTAATTTGGGGAACCCCCTAGTTATTTGCATTGAAAATGTCCATGCGTGTCGTTCGGAAATGCTTACAGTGAATAACTTCATTGTTCGATTTTCTTATTGTTAAATATGCCTCAAACATGTGATCCCAAATTTTAATTTTTTTTTTTAAATGCAAGAAATCAACTTTATTTATTAAAAAAACTTGATTTAGAAAAAAAAAATTAATATTGCAAAGTAAGTTTTGTATTTCGTTTATCAAGTCTCGGCTAATAGAAAGCTTATGTTTTGTATGAGTTTGTTTGGAAATTTTGAAAATCTGTTATTGTGGAAGAGGTCGGTTAAGGTATTACAATACCACATTACATAAATTTTTAATTACTTGAACACCACGTTTATTCTAGATGCCAAAAATAGAGGAAATCCGAAAGTGGACAACATGATATAGGCGATAACAGCTGCGTTATCGTAATGTGGTACAGTATACCACATTATCCTAACCATATATATGTTACCCTCCAATTTTTTAATTAGGTATTTTTTGGTTTATTTTAAATTTTTTTCAATAACTTTGTTATTTTTGAATACATGTATTTCATTGAAAAATATTTCATAACTTAAGTTTCACTGCTCTCGAATAATAAATAGTTACAATAAAGCTCGTACCTTTGCTACATATCTCAAAAAACAAATACATATACCACAATAACCGAAGTTCCCCTGCATATACAGTTTGTTTAATTGCGTAACAAACAAAACGAATACAAGTTTCTTTGAAAGTTTTAAATAAAACACATTGAAACTTATTTTTTTAATTCTTGAGCCTTTCGTAAATATGAACAATCTGGCAAAAATTAACAGGCTTGGTTTTAAATAGTTCATATTATCACGAGATCACTGTATTTGATGCACTTCCCCTTTCTTCAGATTGTGAAAGTCAGGTTTTAGCTCTATTTTGAACATCGGTTGAGGGATGTTTTCTTTATTTTTGATGTTGAAAACATTGCGCACCTTAAAACCTTCTTCCCTAAGAGCATTTTCTATCTCTTGTGAGTTCACACTGGACTCGATGCCTTTTATGACAACTTCTAGTCCTCGACTACTTTTAAGTTGATACTTAGGTGTAATAAGATTTTTTACGAAAAATATCTTCGTTTTGAGCCTGTATTTTCACTTCGTGTATATTACCCTTTTTAATAGGAACCACATGAAAATTATTTTCCTTACTAGTTTTAAGAGAGTATCTACCAGAGCATTAGAATTTTGTTCTCGTAGATAAATCGGTGGAGGCTTGTATTTTTTACCTACCTGTTGGTTATAATCATTATTCATATCATCGAGAATACTAAAACGATTATTCTCCGCCGATGCAGAAGTACCTGAAGTGACTACTTTCAACATTTTATTTTTTGGGCTTTGTTTTCCATTTTTTATATGTTTATATGTTTTTTAATATGTAGCGTCTAACCCAGTCTGAATAGTAGCATTTTTTACTTGTGTTTCTTCTTCTTTGTTTCTTGCCGGCGAAGTATTAGTATCGGCAGCTGCTTTGTTGTCCGCATTGATCACTGCTGGAGAGCAAGAAGATGCTCTTTGCTTGGCTGCATCTGCTGTTTGTGATGGTGTGTTAGCAGTATACGAGTTTGTTTTTAGCGTTGTTGTTACTGGTTTTGCTTTTTGGGCTGTATGCAGTAATTGTCAAATATGCATTTCTTTTGCTTGCGCTTTGCATTGAGTGCCTGCGCCCTCGACACTCATCTCTCACTTAACTACCGTTTTGTATGTAAACAATAATTTAATTATTTTTATACACACAATGTCTTATTGTTTATTTAGGTATTTTTCGCGATCACGGTTTGATTTTGTATACTGCTGAAGGCAGTCCGCGACGACACAAAACTCCAATAATAGTTTAGTGTGTCTTTCGATGGATAAGTATTACACTGGACCACAAATTTCAACTTTTTCTCTTTACCAGAAACGCCGTTATGAAATTCTTATGTAAAATCACCCCCTGATTCCGAAAATCAAGGTTATTTTTAATTCTATGGTACCGTTTTTGAGATATTTGCAATTTGCCGTTTTTGCAAAAAAAAAAAATTGGGTCCACTTTATCATATATATCTCAAGAACGAATTAAGCAATTCCAAAACGGTTTGAAGCTTTTAAAAGGTAATAACTATTTCTATAAACTGTGCATACAACACTTTTTGCTAGGCCCTGTAGATTCAAAGATAACGAACAATCATTACCGATTTTTT